>NC_091395.1:17072275-17362275 GCF_032191515.1 Phaenicophaeus curvirostris
TCCGAGGGACGCTGTTCGGGGCCACATGGGATTTTTCCCCTCCCTCCCAGCGCCAGGCGAGGAGAAGAGCCGCGGGAGCTGGGGAGAGCGCGGAGGGGTTCGCATCGCGGCCGCGGGGCCCCGCGGAAGGCAGGGACCGGGGAGCGGGCGGCCGGCACAGCTCCGACCGGCGGCGGCACCGGGAGAGGGCGGGGGGAGAGGGGAAAGGGGTAGAGAGAGGAAAGAGAAGGAAAGAGAAAGAAAGAGAGGGAAAGAGAGGGAAAGGGGGAGAGAGAGAAGAGCGGGGAGAGAGAGGGAGAGAAAGAGAGAGAGAGGGAGAAAGAGAGGGAAAGACAGGGAAAGAGAGGAAAAGGGAGAGAGGGGAAGGAAGGAAGGAGAGAAAGAGAGAGAAAGAGAGAGAGAAAGAAAGGGAGAAAGAGAGAGAAAAAAGGGAGAAAGAGAGAGCGAAAGAGAGAAAGAAAGAGAAAAGAGAGGGAGAAAGAGAGGAAGAAAGAGAGAAAGGGAGAAAGGGAGAAAGGGAGAAAGAGAGAGAGAGCAAGAGAGAGAGAAAGAAAGAGAGAAAGAAAGAGAGAAGGAAAGAGAAAGAGAGAAAGAAAGAAAGAGAAAGAAAGAGAGAAAGAAAGAGAGAAAGAAAGAAAGGAAGGAAGGAGAGAAAGAGAGAGAGAAAGAAAGAGAGAAAGAAAGAGAGAAGGAAAGAGAAAGAGAGAAAGAAAGAAAGAGAAAGAAAGAAGAGAAAGAAAGAGAGAAAGAAAGAAAGGAAGGAAGGAGAGAAAGAGAGAGAGAAAGAGAGAGAGAAAGAAAGAGAGAAGGAAAGAGAAAGAGAGAAAGAGAGAAGGGAAAGAAAGAAAGAAAGAAAGAAAGAAAGAAAGAAAGAAAGAAAGAAAGAAAGAAAGAAAGAAAGAAAGAAAGAAAGAAGAAAGAAAGAAAGAAAGAAAGAAAGAAAGAAAGAAAGAAAGAAAGAAAGAAAGAAAGAGCAGCGTATGTGAATAGATAAAGAGAGAGAAAAAGAAAGGGGAAGAAAAAGAGAGGAAAAAGGTAGAGAAAAACATGAGAAAGGAGAGAGAAAACGTGAGAGAATAGTAAAGGAAACGAGAGAGAAATAAGGAAAAAAAGAAAAAAAAAAGCCTGAAGGGAAAGAGGAAAAGAAAAATAAATTAAAAAAACAGGGACACTAATGGAAAAGGGGAGAGGAAAAAGTAGAGGGGCAAGGGAATGAAATAAGGAGAGGGGAAAAGGAGAGGAAAAGGAGAAGAGAGAAGAGGGGGCCCTGAAGGAAGGCGGCGGGGAGAGGGCGCGGGGGTGCGGGTGGGCAGGGCCGCGGCCGCCCCGCCCCCGCCCGGCGCCGCCGCCGCCGCGCCCGCTGCCGGCCGAGCCCCCGCTAAAGGCGGCGGGGAGCGGGGCGGCGCGGCAGAGCGCCCCGAGCCGCGGGAGCAGCGCCGGGGGCGGGGGGGATGCGCGGCGCCGCGGAGGAGGAGGCAGCGGCGGCGGCCCCCGCGCCGCTCTGAGCGCCGACAAGGGGGGGAGACGCCGACCCGCGCCCGGAGCGAGACAGCGGAGAGCGGCCGCGGAGCCGGCGGGAGAAGCTTCCCCGCCCGGAGCGGCCGCCGGGGCGCAGCGCCCATGCCCGGCGGGGCGGCGGGGCCGCGGCTCGGTCGCGCGTGTCCCCGCTAGAGGCGGCGGCGGCGGCGGCCGCGGATGCCCGGCGGCGGTGCGGGCGGCACCCCCGGGGCGGGCGGCGGGGCCCCGCGGCGCTAGGGGCCGGCCCGGCGGCGCCCGGCGATGCTGGCGCTGGGGCAGATGGACGGCGCGCCCCGGCCCGGCGCCTTCCTGCTGGGCAGCCCGCCGCTCGCCGCCCTGCGCACCATGGCCGAGATGAAGGCGCCGCCGTACCCCGCGTACCCGCCGCCCGCCGGGCCCAGCTCCTCCTCGTCCGCCTCCGCCTCGCCCGCCTCCGCCTCGCCCTCGCCGCCGCTCGGCTCCCCCGGCCCCAAGCCGCCCGCCCCGGGGCTCCCGGCGCCGCCGCAGCTCTCGGCCGCCACCCCGCACGGCATCAACGACATCCTGGGCCGCCCCTCCGTGCCGCTGCCCGCCGGCGCCCTCGCCTCCGCCTCGCCCTCCGCCTCCTCGGCCGCCCCCGCGGGGCTGCTGGCCGGGCTGCCCCGCTTCGGCACCCTCAGCCCGCCGCCGCCTCCCCCTCCGCCGCCGCCGCCGCCGCCGCCCCCCGCCCTCTACTTCAGCCCCGGGGCCGCCGCCGCCGCTGCCGCCGCCGCCGCCGTGGCCGCCGGGCGCTACCCGAAGCCGCTGGCCGAGCTGCCCGGCAGGACCCCCATCTTCTGGCCGGGGGTGATGCAGAGCCCCCCGTGGAGGGACGCGCGCCTCGCCTGCGCCCCCCGTGAGTACCGGGGCCCCGCGGCGGGGAGGGGGGGGCGCCCCCGGCCCCGACCGGGAGGCGGCCGGATCGCCTGCTCTTCCTTTTGTTCCGTTCCCAACTTCGCTCCTCTCCCTCCCTCCTTCCCTCCCCTCGGTCGGATCCTCGGGGACGGGGCGAACTTTCGATCCTTAAACGAACAAACCCACCGGGGGAGCGGGGAGGCTGGAGCCGCCGCCTCGTCCAGGCGGGAATTTCGTTACGGAGAATCCTCCCCCCACCTCCAGCCCCGCCGCCCCCTCGGGAGCGAAGCGCTTTCCCGACTCCGTGGATTAACGTGTGTGTCCGTGCCTTCCCTTTCTCTTCCCTCCCCCGCCAGATCAAGGCTCAATTTTGCTGGATAAGGACGGAAAGAGAAAACATACCAGACCCACTTTTTCTGGCCAGCAGATATTCGCCCTGGAAAAGACTTTCGAGCAGACGAAATACCTGGCGGGCCCGGAGCGAGCCCGGCTGGCCTATTCGCTGGGGATGACCGAGAGCCAGGTCAAGGTGAGGGGGGCGCGGGGCTGGGGGACCCGACGGGAGGACAAGGAGCGGGGATGCTGCGGGAGCAAGGCGAGGGCTTCCTCAGCCAGTTCCTCAGCCAGGACTGGCGGGGCTGAGAAGAAAAAGAAAAACTTTAAAAAAAAAGAAAAACTTTAAAAAAAAAAGAAAAACTTTAAAAAAAAAAAGAAAAACTTTAAAAAAAAAAGAAAAACTTTAAAAAAAAAAAGAAAAACTTTAAAAAAAAAAAGAAAAACTTAAAAAAAAAAAAAAAGCTTAAAAGAAAAGGAAGACAGCAAAAAAAAAAACCAACAAAGAAAACCAAAAAACCAAACCAACCAACCAAACAAAAAAAAAACCCCAAACCCCACCAAAACAACAAGATTAAAAAAAAGCCAACCAACCAAAACAAAAACAAACTGAAAAAAGGAAAAAAAAAAAAGAAACCAAACGAACCCAAGCAATACGAATCCCAGCGCGTTCAGCCCGAACGCCACGGGGATGGTCGCTCTGCTGGGGAAGCCCTGGGGGTGGCGGGGAGGGATGCGTGACTCCCCGCTTGCCCCGTCCCGCTCCCAGCTCCCCGTCTCGGTTCGGGTCGGGAGGTGCGGGAGGGTTTGCGGTGCGGGGTCGGGCTGAGCCGGGGGGGCCTCTCGGCGGTGCTGGTCCTTTGTCACCTCGAATTTTTGTCCCAGGGGCCGCGAATCAATTCTCGCAGTCTCTACAGGGAGAAATCCCCCCCTTCTGTGTCGATAAATACCTAGAGGGAAGGGGCTGGGGGAAGGATGCAGCCCGGAGGGCGCGTTGCCCGCATCCCGGCGGGGGGACCGGGAGCATCCGTGCCGGTCGGGGGGCTTCATCGCCCGGTCACCGGGTCACCGGGAGCGACTCCCGCACGGGAGGGACGGGGAAAGGGGCGGCAGCGGTGACGGTGACGGTAACGGCGGCGGGGGGGGGTGTCCAGGTCTGGTTCCAGAACCGACGGACCAAGTGGCGGAAAAAGCACGCGGCGGAGATGGCGACGGCGAAGAAGAAGCAGGACTCGGAGACTGAGCGGCTGAAGGGAGCCTCGGAGAACGAGGAGGAGGACGACGACTACAACAAACCCCTGGACCCCAACTCGGACGACGAGAAGATCACGCAGCTGCTGAAGAAACACAAGCCGGGGGGCGGGGGGCTGCTGCTGCACCCCCCCGAGGGGGAGGCCTCCGCCTAGCCGCCTTCGGACATGTACAGATCTATTTTTCTAGACTCTACGGGAGAAAGAAGAAGAGGAGGAGGAGGAGGAAAAACAGAGGCCGGAGGGGGAGCAGAGAGGACTGCGGCTGTTTCTGTGGGTGGCGGGATGGATGCGGGGACCGTGGGGGCTCAGCCCGGGTCCCGCTGCCGTTGTAAATAAACCGTGAGTCCCCGCGACCGCAGACGTTCCTTACTGTGAATATTTAAAATGTAAAATACCTTCTTTTCTTTTCTTTTTTTTTTTTTTTTTTTTGTACGGCGGGCCGCCCCCCTCCCCCCCCGCCTGCTATTTATTAGTATTTTTTGAAACACTTTTCTGTTTTCGTCGTGCAGAGGGAGGGGCGGCGGGAGGAGAGGGCGAAGGGACAGAGTTTGCTTTCACTTACACCATTTCCGATCGACGGCGTGTTGAGAAAAAAAAAAAGAAAAAAAAAAGAAAAAAAGTAGCTGGTGGGAATTGTCACAACCAGTTTCGGTCAAAATATAAAATTCATTTAGTTGCTGTAATTGAACTTAAAGTGTGTTTTCTTTTGTATCATACGAAATACTATAGAATGTAAATTGTTTTCTTTTTCTTTAAGCTAATAACGATGATATATCGTGATATAGCATCTTAACATTTATTAATTTATATTAAAATTAATTCGGTTTGTAAAGAGAAGAAAAGCCCTTTGCAAGACCAGTTAAATGTAATGCACTTTCTGTTTAAAAGAAAAAAAAACAACAAAAAACGATAAATCAATTAAACCAGTTTCAAGACGTCTGCTGCCTTCACTAAAGGGTACAGATAATCTGATCTCATCAGAGATTAAATAATGAAGCCATGGCACAGGAGGAGAAGGAAAAAAAAAAAAGAGATAATTTTTTTTGTTCGATCTCAGTAGTAGGCTTCGGGTTTTTTTTCATGGTGTTGGGATTCTTTTTCCTTTTTTCTTTTCTTTCTTTTTTTTCTTTCTTTTTTTTTTTTTTTAATGGAAGTTGTCCACTTCGTGGACAAATGAGGCTGTATTAACTTTTTGATACAGCTGTTATCGAGGGCAGAGCGCTACCATTAGTGTGGGACAGAAACTGCTTTCCGAGAAGAAAACAGCTAATAAAATAAGAGCCCGGGTAAGGGTTTAGAGTAAATAGTTCAACCCAATACCGAAACAACCGGTTTAAATTGAAACTTATTATCTAGACGCGATCATTTCCATATCTAAACAGACCAGAAACAATCGCTTTTTTTTTTTTGCTTTTTTTTTGCTTTTTTTTTTTGTCACGGCTGCAGCAAACAGAAGCGCTGACAGGAGAGAGAGAAAAGGGCCAGGAAAAACTAAATAAATTAGTATTCTTCCGTACGTTTGTGAATTATTTTCTACGCGGAGGGGGAAGGGAAAACAAACAAAAAAAACCCCAGCAGGGACAGGGTCCGACAATGCCGGGAGGAGGGAGCGGGATGCGCCGGGATGCCGGGGGCTCCCGCCGACCCCCGAGACTTTCCCGGCTCGTTGCGGCGGCAGAAAGGGAAAGGCCAGGCTGTTCCCGGAGCCCCGGCCGGGCGCTGCCGGCTCTCGCCGTTGGGATTTCCCCGCGGGAGCCCCGGGAAGGAACGGGGGAGGCGGCGGGGACCGCCCGCCCCGGCGCCCCCCGGCCCCTTCCCAGCTCCCTGCGGCACCGGCGGAGGCTTTTCCAGTTAATTGACTCCTGCACGGAGACCCAGCTGGCCACCGGTCGGAGTTGGCACGGTGGGAAGGGAACCGCAGGGAAGAAAATTCCGGCTCTGATCGCTTGGTTAGCCCCGTTTGGTCCGGGGCGCCGGCGAAAAGAGCAGGTTATTCGCATGAGATCACGGTCCCCCCGCCCCCCGGCTCGGGGCAGGGTTTGGAAAGCGAACCTGGCTCGGAGCAGCCCGGGAGAGGACTTTTTAGGAGGAGATCCAACAACCAAACCTCGGGATGGCTGCCACGGACATCGCGGGGAACAATTAGGAGACAAAACGGGAGCCGCGGCTCCAGCTCGGTCCTTCCAGCGCGCAGGAGTTTGCTGGGGAACAGGATAAATTCACGGATAACGGCATTGAAAATGTACTGAGCGAGCCGGAATCCCCTCGGCCAGGCTGGTCCCGACAGCTCCCCTCGCAAACAGCTCTGGGCTTTCCTTTCTTTCTGTAACAGAGCCCCCGGGTTCAGACCCCGCTCCCTTCCTCCCGTGTGCGGGATTTCCCGGCCCAGGAGGGAATAAAGGCGGCTGTTCCTGGGTTTATCCTGGCTCTGTCCCTGCCCTGGTGCCTTCTCTGGGGCGCGGGAGAAGCACTTGGCTGTGCAGCCCCAGGGTGCTGAGGGCACCTGTCTCGCTTTCCCAAAGCCGCTGCTGTGGCCGAGAGCTTCCCACCGGGAACAGCCCCAGCCAGCACCTCCCTAGGCGGAGGAAACTTTTATTTTTGTTTTCCGCGCAGAACGAGCCAGGAGCAGGTCCTTGCTCCGAGCCCCGCGACGGCCCGAGGCACCGGGGAGGGATGGAGGGATGGAAGGATGGAGGGATGGAGGGATTCAGGGGTGGAGGAGTGGAGGAATGGAGGGATGGAAGGATGGAGGGATGGAAGGATGGAGGGTGGAGGGATGGAGGGGTGGAGGGGTGGAGGGATGGAGGGGTGGAGGGATGGAAGGATGGAGGGATGGAGGGGTGGAGGGATGGAGGGATGGAGGGGTGGAGGGATGGAGGGGTGGAGGAGTGGACGGATGGAAGGATGGAGGGATGGAGGGATGGAGGGGTGGAGGGATGGAGAGATGGAGGGATGGAGGGGTGGAAGGATGGCGGGGTGGAGGGAGAGGAGGCACGGGCAGGGAAAAGAGGGCCGGTGACCCGCGTGTGGACGCGGGACATACGGACACGGGCAGGATCCGTGCCACAGGGCTTTGCCCCGAGGGGTGCGGGTGGCAAGGGGATGCCCACAGCCGGCATCCCTCTTCGTCTCCCCGGGCGGGGTAACAAAGAGGCTGCTCGCCCCGAGGCGTGTGTGTGTGTGTGTGCGTGTCTCAGCCTGTGGCCACCGTCCCCCGGCCCCCGACGGGCCCTCCACCGGCCATCCCGGCGAACGCCGACCTCTCCCATCCTCCCCCTCACGCGTGTTCGCCCTTTATGAGCTCCTGCGGCCCCGTTAGCGTCCATCCCTTCTCCCTGATCCATTTTTAACGCTTCCCACGTGGAGCACATGCCGTTCTCGCCCCGTGGATGCCGTGTGGTGCGTGGCTTTGGTTATCTCCGTGCCGGCCGCCCCGGGGTTCCGCTCCCGGCTCCCTTCCCTCGGGACACGAGCCCAGAGAACGCAGGGTTTAAAATGCGGGGGTGTGGGGGTGCTTTCACCCCACCCTCAGCCCTCCCTTCCCGTCCCGAGGCCGCTGGGAAGGAGAGGCAGGAGCTCGCAGAGAGGTGCTCCACGTTTACCTCCTGCACCGATAGATATTTTTATTTTTTTTTCCCCCAGACACGTGTTTGCATTTCCCAGCTGTCTCCAACAGCCTCCGGGAGGGATGCAAACATCTGCCGGGCATCCCGCACCCACCGGGCTCCGGCGAACGTGGTTTGTGGGAACGAAGTCGCTTCTCCCGCAGCGATCGGGGCTCCGCATCCCGCGGGGATTGGGATGCAGGAACCCGCTGCCGCACGCCCGAGTGCATCCCTGTAATAACGTCCTCGATCATTCATTAAAAGTCACGTCAAGCCAGCCATATAATTCATCTTTATGCAAATACATCAATGTCAAGCCATTAGTGTATTGCTCGTTTTTTTTTTTTTTTTTTTATTAAAGTGCATTCTTTTTAATTCACCTCGGTAAAATACGAGCCCTATTGCTCAAGAATTATAGCAACTATTAGAGTAACATATGGGCAACATGCACTCAGAAAATAAAAACCAACAGATAAAGTGGCAGGGTCACACCGGGGAGCAAACACTTAACAAAATGGTAGCGGGGTAATAGATTTCCCTCCCTCTCCCCGGCTCTGGGGTGTCGGGAGGAGCCCAGAGTCATTCCCGGTCCCGTCCCGGTCCCTTCCCTGCCCCATCGCCCCCCAGCCGCCCTCCCGGCTTTAATGAGAGAGTCGCCCGCATCCTCATCACCCCCGCATGGTAATTGAGCAGATCTATTAACTTGTTACACTAGATTTGTTTAAAGAGACTATTACACAGTCATTTAATCAATTTGTTACACTGGAGGTCCTGACTTATGAGACACTCGCCGTATGATTCCTTAATGACTGAATTAATTTGTTTTAATAAAACCAACATTGTGTACGAGCGCATTTCGAGAAATGTAATTTTTGGCGACGGAACAGTCCAATGCTTCATCTGATTAGGTCTTTTCTACGGTTTATCAAAGCCGGGAGTTGCCGTCATAAACCGCGTGTATGGGGTATTTTTCTTTTTTATAGCGTCATTAATTTAATATGGATCATTAGTTCTTTATACACACGCATGTTCTGACAAATGTACCCCATGAATAATGCACCTAACGCGTTTGGGCTCAAATGCATCACGCCGTAAACAGAAACTGCCGCAAAATAAATAATAATAAATAAATAATAATAATAATTAATAATGATAACGACAATTAATGGCACAGGCGCCCTGTTCCCTCCCAGCCCGGTGTGACCGGGGCGCAGAGAGATTTACGGTGAGTTAAGGTTACCCCGAGAGCAGATGTAGGACAAGAAAATCGGTTTTGCTCCTGATGGAAAGTGACGCGTGAGGAATAAATGTAAATAAACACGGAGCTCCTCGAGAAAAGGAACTTGATGGTATCGATTATGCAAAATAATCGCCGCGTTGCAAATGTTAACGAGCTATGTTAATGCGTTTAAGGTCCGACTTTGCGGGAGCAGCCTCGAAAAACGCTTCGGGGACCGGGCGCGACGACCCCGTTACCGACCACAACGCAGCCCCCGTTACCGATCACGGCGGCGACGGGAACGATTTCGCTACGGAACGTGCTTGTGCCTTAATAGCAACCAGAGGAGACGTCTGAACAGATTGTTTTCAGCTCAATTCTTACGCATCACCTTTGAGATTCTTTGCCCAGACAGTGTATTTTTTATATATATATTTATATATTCTTTTTTTTTTTTTTTTACAAAATCGTTTCCACGACTGAGCTCCTGATCTAGGAATTCAACCGAGCATCCACTTCTTTATTAACCCAGGAGCCTCCCCTTGGAAGCGGTGGCACCAGGTACGGAGCCCGGCCAGCAGCCTGGTTTTCGCATGCTGGGATGCTTTGCACATAGCGGAGTTTAAAATAAAAACCCCAAGAGACTTCCTGCTGAAAAAAAACCAAACCAAACCAAACCAAACCAAGTATAACGGGACAGTGAAATCACATCTTCAGTGCGTTTTTTCACCCTTCTCGCAGACAGGCTGCCCTTTCTCTTCAAAGCCCCTTCTCTTTCTCTTCCACTTCTTCCAGCAGGCAGCGCATCCACCGTCTGCAGTAGGTGTCTTTAAGTAAATGGATTCGACCTTTAGCCCATTTTAACAGATGCTGCTCCTGACCACCCCAAAAAGCTTGTTTAAAGTTAACAACATTAAGCACTGGAGGTCACAAGGCCAACTCAAGGTCATTTTCATTCTGGCTAAAGGTTAATTAGATCACTGCATTAAAGGAACAATAGACTATCCTCAACTTTACTCTAATGAGGATGGACAGTTTTTTTAATATACCTCTTAACTGCTCCCTCTATGATAAGGATATAGGGTGCGTATCAGGGAACAAATCTCGCTATCAGTTCCACAAATCGAGTTACAGGAGCTCCTTTGGCTTTACACCAATAAGGCATAAATGCAGCACTCAGTTGGTCCATTTAATTTTTTTTTTTTTTTTTTTGTGTGAGGTTGGGCATCTGCATCTCCCGTTACTCTTTGCCCTGTTCCACCCCTCAAGAACCTGGGGTTGCTCTGCTCCGCTTTGAGGAACACTGGCCTTGATGTCCAAATGTGCATGGTGGAGGTGTGATCATTGGAGCCAACAGAACAGTAGGCACTTGCCTGGGAATAATAGTCAGATATCAACTGACAGAGCCAACAACCCTCATTTGAAAAATATCGCAATAATGCACTTCCGAGTGCTGAATCAAATAGGAAAGCAGTTTCTGATCTGGCAAGTGTTACTGAGCTTTTGTAACACTGCACTCCGCACCAGGGCAAATCCAAATTTTTTTTTTGGAAGAGCTTGTTTACAAAAAAATCTGGATAGAAGAAACTACAGAAATGAGAGACACCGGTTCAAGTCTTGATTATCCCTTCCGAGGAAAAGCAAGGACCTCTGCTGGCATCTCCTTCCTCCCAAGAAACCCCCCTACTGCTGGGCTGCAGGTTGCTCTGGTGTGGACTTCTCTCTGGATGGAGCTGTTCAGCTTTGAGTCAGCAACTACATCACAGCTGAGCAGAAAGGCCAGATGTCCTTTCTTTTTAGGTAAATACCCCCACTGCTGGGCCTCTAGCTAAACACAACTCTTATCCCTCATCTCTTCCTGAACTGGAGGGTTAATTCCCATCTCTTTCAGAGAAACTGTCTCGGGGAGAACTTAATCCAGATTAGGATTTCTGGGGGAAAGGTGTGGTTGGGCAGATATTTCCCCAGCAAAGACCTGTTTTGTAAGGAAAATGCCCACTCAGTTCAACATCCATATTTAACATTGTGCCATAACATCAGGCTAGAAATAAGGGTTTGTATTGATTATTAGATTAAGGGTATTGGATGAATCACTGACAGGCAGGGATAATGGTCTGATTTACACTCTCAATACTACCAGTCCCCTAGAACAACTGCCCAAGACCACCAGGGCTGGACATGCTCTAAATCCCCGACTCTGACTTGCCACAGCAGTGTAACTGGAGTCATTGGGACAGTCGAGCCATCCCAGGGCTGAGAGAAAGACACAGTGAGGGGTTGGTGTGCCCGGTAAATCACTGGAGGGAAATAAATGGAGAAGAAGGAGCTGGGGTGCTTATGTGCCAGAGAGAACAACGAAAAATATGATTTCCCAGTTTGCAGTACCTGGTCACTAATGTTATTTTCAGCTTAAGAGCAAGCAGGGAACGGCACTAGAATTTGCAGCAAGGTACCCACAAAAGGAACAGCCTGAAAACAGCCCCTTCTTCATATACTTCTGGGTAGAGCCAAGATAGCTACTGAAATCAAGACTGGGTTGTTGGCTATTTATGATCAGTGAAAGGATCACATTTATTGGATAATTTATTTATAATTAATAATCAATTCAGTTTTATATGGAAGAGCTTAATTTGTTTGGGCTGTTCACTTGGGAGTCAGTGAGGCTGCATCATCACCACACATTTTTCAGAGCCCTCACTTCCTAAACTTGTTTGTTTCTGCTGTTGAAGTTACAACACAATCAACAACTTCAAAGCTATTTCTCTCTTTTTTTTTTTTTGTCTCAATACAGTGATTTCAGGCAGTCACGGCTTCCAGACCACAGCATAAAACATCAATGGGAGAGAGAATTGCTCTTGTAGCATTTTGTCCCTCCCCCCCGCCTCGTATTTTTAAATGTATTGCTTTATTATAACAGCATTTTTCTCAGTAAAGGTTGATGGCCTCCTGCTTCCACCACAGGCCACATCACTGTTTCCATGTGCATTTCTCCTACAACTACCCATTGGATCTCACCCTGAGACTGTCCATACACAGCCTGCAACCGTCTGTGTGCAGAACTTCTGCAGAGCAGAGTTGGCTTCTGACTTGGCCAACCACCCTGATACTTCCATCAGGACTAATTCAATCAAGCACATGCTCCACTTTCTACTTTCCCTACAGTGCAAGTGATTCAGACACAAGCCACGGATTGTCCCTTCATTGGGTTTTGCCTCCCCAGTCATCTTAGCTTATCAATAAGGTCTCTCCAGTATTTATTTTTTTAGTGATATGATGTTCCTAGGCAATGTCCTTCTGGAAGAGGAGCTTTACGGACCATCATGTGCTTGCTCACTGCCTGAGGAGCAGTATACTTACAGAGACCGTTGCTTGATTTCTCTCTGGGTTTTAAGCATTTTCTTTGCAGTACAAGGTTTTCCAAAATCTTACTAACTCCCATACTTTAGGAAAAATGACAAAATTAATACTTGTAATAGACAATTGTGCAATAAATAGATAAATGAATAATCTGAGTAGTCATGAACCTGATTCTCTGCCAGGAGAAACTACCCTTGTTCTGTGAAGTCACTCACTGAGGACCTTGGCAAGGGTCTTCTCTCTGGGACTGACAAGCTCCTGGCTCAATACTCTCACAACATCTTTTCTAATTCTAGCAGAACTGTGTCTTTCACTGGGAGAAAAATGCCAACATCTAATATATGTGTATATATATACAATATGTATATGTATGTAAAATAAACCTTTACCAATCTAGGTGTATCCCTGTATGCATCTTTATTTGAGTAGCTGTTAATCGCTGTCATTCCCCAAGGAGGCCACCAGAAAGAATGTCAGGGGCCCTGCTCATAAGCCAGCCGAATACCTGACTATTTAAGGTACTCTGGAGCTGCATGAATCAGAAAGAAAACAGCTCCCCCTACCCATTTTATTAGAAGGCAATAAAATCTGGTGGTGTCTCATTAAATTTAATGAGCCTTCATAAAATAGCCATTACGCTGTGAAGGTAATGAAAAGAATAACTATGATGGTTAGTAAATAAACCAGCAAGGGTGATACTATTAGACGTCCCAGGTACCTACCAGGTATCAAACAGGTAGAGTGACTCTCAGAATAAATTACACTACCTTACACATCTTTGCACCCATTGATATCTTATTCTGTATCAGTTTTGAGGCATTTCTTTCCCCTCTTCCCATACGACAGGAGCATATTTGATGCAATACCATCTGTTTTTATAGCGCTAGGCTGTATATGTAACCCCCTGAGCAAGCTGGTGCACAGATAACCTTAAAAACTAGATGCAAATTTCCATGAGTGGCCATGGGTTCTGTGCCTCCTCATTTCTTAAGTTTCTTTTAAACCAGCCGTTACTTCTGAAAATGCTGCGGCAGAAGCTTCTGGGACAAAATCCTCATTTCATGTAAATCATCAGCATCCTATTCTGCACATTTTCTAATCATGGTGACAGCTGCAGCCACTATGATTTAAAAACATGATCCAAAGTCCATGTCTTTCTTACCTGGCTCGTGCATGCCACAGAAATAAAAGAGTTAAGCTAATTATGGGATCAACCCTACTGCGAGTTTATGACTAGACATAAAAAAGCAAGAAAAGGGGCTGTGTAGAGGCTAGAGTAAAACTCCAGAAGGCTGCTGTGGGAAACGTGACTTTTGCATTTCCCATTTCACCCAGAAGGGCACAAGGAAAGATTTCAGCACAGTGGGACTATTCGTGGGAGCAAACGAGGAGAATCTGATCTGCGGGCTTATTTCTGTACCCGTCCTTCTGAGACTCCTCTTGTTCCTACCAAGGTCAACCATAGGATTATCACTACTTCAGTTGCTAAACAGACATTGCATGTGTATCAGAGCTATATTACAACACCTGCAGTATTTATTTCAGAATTTAACTATGAAAGCCAAATACTGAAGCCTAATTTTTGTCTAAATTTTTTTTTTACATGAACTGTGAGTAATAACAAAGCAGAGGCTGTATTCTCCCATGTAGACCATTTATCGAGATGACCGTTTTCCTGAAACTCTCAGCTTTTACCTCCTGAAAGGACTTAAAACATGCACTTGCCCCTCTTTTGGGACACGCCATGTACAAAACCAAATGGCGAGATCAGTATTTTTTGCTTATCTCTATATTTTGTTTCTTGAAACAAGCAGAGTGGCCAGCTTCCCAGATGTCCCCCAATCCACAGATCTTGTACTGCCCTACATAAACCAGGAGCAGCAGAAGTCTAACCTAAAAACTTCTTGAGAAGGTCAAATCCAACACACTCCACTGCATCTTATTCCCCGCCCCTACCAAGCTGCTTCCTTCCTGCCCCAGTTGAAAGGGGCACAAATCTTCTCTCAGCTGATGTTTTGCAGCTCCCTTATCCAAGAGAAAGATGAGCATGGGGGTACAGCACCATGCACCTCTGGACACAGACTTCTCCTCTGTGGGAGGAGACCACTGTACCAATGCAGTGGCATGGAACATGGTCTTGACAGCAAGCCCTTTGGCTAACCCAGAAACCATTTCTTATCAATTCACAGTCATTATTGTTATTTTATGGTAGAAGCAGCGCAATTTTTGTTGAATTATAAATATTGCAGATCTGTTTTTCCCTCCCTCCCCAGCAGTTCCCAAAGATGTATAAACCCACAGTGTGATTGCTCCCTAATCTAGTTGAGGTGATGAAATGGTGCCAAAACTCTCATTGCAATTTCATTAGCATATTCATGAGTCGCACTTTTGCAGTGTTGCAGAAACAACACAAATTGGTTTGTGAATTGTGAACTCCCCCTTCCTCACCATCATCGTTGTCTTTTTCTTCAGAATCACAAATGGTGGATTAGCAAGGCAAGTGTGCTTAGGTGACTTTGGGACCCAGCCACAGAAGTTTGTTAATGTACCTCTCTGGCTTTCACTGTAGTTTTTCCCCTTGCCTGGCGTGTGCGCTCCATTAATGGCAAAGCGAGAAGCAGGGCAGCTGCGGGGCTGCGAGCTCTGCCACCCTGGCCAATCCTCTTCACCACCACAGCTCTGGCTCCTCACTAATAACAAAAAGGATTAAATGCAACGGGCATAGTCGGTTGCAAGTTTTGGATCAACGGTACTAACAGAGCACAAATTGCTCTGATATCCTGTTTAGAAGCAAATATACCCTATGTAAGTGTGCAGCGGGATCAGCAGAACCTTCCCACGGCAAGGTCTCCCTCCCCTGCCAGCTACTCCAAGATACAGATGTGCCAATCACCAAAGCCGCTGTCAAAAATGGTTTCAGCTTACCGGGAGACATCTCCCCATTGAGGGCTGAAAGGCAGGGGAGTACAGGCCAGTGGTGAAGACGGTAGCCTTTATAGGACCTCTGCGGGGCTCCTGAGAGGGATTACCTGGGGCAAGCACTACATAGCCTCGGCAGGTGTCAATGTCTGGACTGGCCACAGGTCACTGTACGGGTAGTAGGATGCCATGTGAGGAATGTGATTTGATGTGAAAGTTACCTGAAGCAACGGGAAACATTATTCCACTTCACTCTAGGATAGTAGAAAACATTAATAAAACCCCCACGTTGTAAAAGCACACGGAGAGGTTGCATCAGATGAGGATGATGATGTCATCCTGTATGAAATGCAATGTTAATAGCAAAGGAGATCCTGACTGGAATGAGAGCTTGAGAACCACGCAGGGCACGGGTGTCACATACCCTTCTGCCCCAGCACTACACATCCATGACTGGCCCATACTGAGAGCCGGCACGAGCTGGGGCAAGCAGTGCTCAGCAGGTGGGACACGCTTCTGAAAGGTCTTCTCTGACTCACCAAGGTGTCTGACACTTACAGGGACAACTGCAGATCACAGCTCCTGGGACAGCTTGTCATCACAAACTACATCAGAGCTTGAGGTATGGGCCTCCCTGTGGCTTGATGGTAGGGTTGAATGCTGTAAGCTAAACTCTGTGGACTAGAGAAGGAAACAGGCTTGCCGGTGACCCACCAGCCCCTGCCTTGCATCAAGTCACGCCAGCAGTATAGTCATTAACACACATTGGAGTACGACACCTGCTCCCTCAGCACACCTGCCTGCAGCAGCATTTAAATGTTCCACCCTTAACTAAAGATCCGAAGAGACCAATTTGTTAACTTAGCAGAAGCTGTAATTACATGTCTTACGGGGAAATCACTCTTGTATCCATGAGACATGATTCTGATACTGCATTTGGAAAGCCCAAGGAGCTCTTGAGCTCCACAGTGGGTGCTGGTGAGAAGGGGAGGTGGCAATGCTGGTTCTGTGGGGCTTCTCAAATTAATGGTCCTCTTCTGTGCAACTGAAACGTGTTGCAAACACTGGATGTGAAATACATTTGAAATGGCAGACTTTCACATGGACCTTGTTTTAATTTTTCTGTGGAAAGACCAATTTAGAATTGCATTGTTCACATTAAAAAATGAAATCTTACTGATTTAATTAGAGCTCAGCTTTTCAGTCTGTGCTTTCTCTACTGTTGAAATTGTGTTTAGCATGGGATAAAACTGTCAATAGATAAAGCAATTTAAAAGACACAGCTATAGAATATATTCTCTTCCCCTTTTCCTTTGCCAGTTTCAATTCATTGCTCAATTAAAGTACGGAAATAATGTTTGTCAAAAATTTCCTGACACATGAATTCCACAAAAAAAAAAAAAGGCAGAGAAAGAAAGATAAAAAAAAGAACAGGGCATCTCCTGCTTGTACTCCTAACCCATTTATGGTACAATATACAGATAATCCAATCTACTGCTGAAAACAAGGTTTGTGCAGTTATGCTCCACTACTTCACAATGCTTCACTTAAAACTTGATAGTTTTCCCGTATTTTCTTTCTCCTTGAACTGTCAAAGTGGATTGGGCAGGTCCTAGCCGACAGAAATAACTGTTGACTCCCGAGCATTAGCCCTCCAAGTTTTTTTACATGAATTAAATCTAGAGAAAACGGTGCAGGCTTGTGAGATCATCACATGCCCCTAAGGGCAGGGCAGCAAGTCCCATAGCTGAGTCCCAGAGCAGGACAGGAATGGGTCAGGGGTCTGACAGCCTGGGTCTTCTTGCTCCAGGCAACACTCCCACCAAAAAGCCAAACAAACACAGCAATCGTGACTTCTGGTTTTTGCTCATTCAGGAAAGAGCCTGAAATATAGTTTTTTCCCTTCAATTAATGGATAGTTCATTCATTGCTATGGAGATGGCAAACAACTGTAGCACACTGACAGTTCTCTCAATTTTCTAGCACATATTCAGGCACAAAGTGCATTATAATCCGATTTGAGTCACATAGGGTGAAAACTGAAATAATCCCACTAGCTTCATTAGAGGAACGTGGATAGTGAAATGAGTCCAAACGAGGAAAAAACCCACCAAGATGTAAAATCCTTGAAAACTTACACCCTTGCTTCAGGCATATAATCTGGTTTTATAAAACATTATCTATAGTATCAGCCCTGGCAAAGTCAGCTTGTTTAGACAATAATTTATCTTGATACCAAATTTGTGCAAGAATGATGGCACCAGTTGTGTTGCTCTGCTAGAGTCACAGGATTTTTCTGTCAGCACCTACAGGGGCTAAGGGAGCTTTCCCTAGAGTAAGGTTTTTTACATTGTCTTGTTTGCAGTAAAGAAGCCTTTCCAAGTAAGCTGACATCCACCCTTAAATTACCTCCCCGTGTAGAGTGTCTGTGTCTTTGCTGTATAGTAGGAGACTGCTCATTTCTCATACTGATTTACACAAGGCAGGGTAGTGAACATACAATTAATAGCTGACTTCATTGGAAGCCAGCTGTTAGCCCCATAATTTACAATGGGAACAGTTTAAGAATAAGAAGAATTATACTTGTAGAAACTGTATTTCTGGGTTTTAAAGGTCGAGTCCAGCTTCCACGAAGGATTTTAGAAACCCTAATAGTCTGAAACTGGTGCTATGTGTTGATGCATACAGCCACGATTTCACATTGTACTGCAAAACCAACTTTTATGGGACATAGAATCATAGAATCATAGAATAACCAGGTTGGAAGAGACCCACTGGATCATCGAGTCCAACCATTCCTATCAAACACTAAACCATGCCCCTCAGCGCCTCATCCACCCGTGCCTTAAACACCTCCAGAGAAGGTGACTCAACCACCTCCCTGGGCAGCCTGTTCCAGTGCCCAATGACCCTTTCTGTGAAAATCTTTTTCCTAATGTCATGTAATCCTACTCATAAGAACAGGTATTTTTCCCTGGCCAAATCAGAAATTGTACTGTTAAATCTGTGCATCTGTCTCCAGCTTTGCTTCTGAAGTAGGTCTGAACTCCTCTGGAACCCATCCAACAAAGTTTTCTTTCAGAAAATACTAACGCCTACGTTGAAATCCTACTGGAGTTCAGCATCTGCTTAGCTGCTTCTGCTTTCCTGCAAGGAGGGCACTGAGGGGCATATCAGAGGAATGGCAACAGCAAACAGCAGTGCCTACCTCTAGCCAATCTGAGTTTCAAAAGTGCCTTTCTGTAAGAACAAACTTGCAGAGACTTAAATAAGCACCTTTCTCTTCAGAGACAATGAGCGACTGCAAACAAGAAAAGCTGCTTTTTTTAGCTTTTACTTCTACAGGATCCAAGGGAAATATTTTTCAGAACACCCAGGTCTTGGTGTAAACCTTAGGTTCACCAATTCTTCAGCACAGATGAAAAGACCTCTGCTCTGCTCTGGACTCCAGGCTTGGGTGTGAGGGTCTGGGCTGCAGACCAGCAGCCTTGGGTATCCTTGGGTATAACTGAAATTCCACTCAGGTGTGATATAGGTACTGTACTTCTGTGAAAAAACACAAGCACTAAGTAATGCATTTCATTATCCTTTGATGTATTTTCCCATATATACAAAGAAATAATGAAATGTCTTACGCGCAGCAGAAGCAGGGATGTGTACCTACGCACATGTGAGTTTATATGCTAACAGCGATACATACATTCACATATAGATGCCTATATATATATATGCACAAGAAACAAAGACAGAAAATTTCAGGAAATGATTAGGGAGTGTGTAGAAATAGCTGGGTGGACACAGAACAGTGCCACGTGCAATGTTGCCTTGTTAGTCCCAAACAGAGACACAAGGTCAGGCTTGGATTCCAAAACACTTTGCAAATATCAGCTATGAACTGTAAAAATACCTACTGTGCTAGCTAACCAGCATTATACTACGATTTAGACAGATGCAGGTACATGAGATGAGATTAAAGTCAGAGCTTTCAAAGGTGTGCATGTGAAGGTGTGCTATTCAAACCCTGCTTCAAGCCCTGCTTAAAGGGGGAGGCAAGTCAGAGGCTGTCTGCACAATGTAAACAAATACTCACTTCCCAATTATTAAACCAAGTTGTGTTGAGAAGTTAATTTTGAGGCTACTACGATAAAATGATAAATACTTTTTACTGCTTCTGTTTAAATATTATTTGTGTGTCTGTGCCGAAAAAAATCCATGCAACATATTTAGCTTCACAACCGACAGATTAATTTATTGACAGAGCCTTCCTCAATATAATGGGTCAAATACTAAACAGCATTTAATTCTCTGATGCCCTTGAAACTAAAACATTGTTTGCATGTGTCATTATAATAGGAACTCATCCTAGAAGGTCACGCGTTAATACTTTGTGCGTGTTTTGAACATGTTTTCCTCAGTCTCTGTAAATGTAAGCATTTAAAAAGTTAAATATTCTGCACTGCAAATAAATTGGCACCTGTTCACAAGTCTGATAACCTATGGGGTACCATTACTTCCCACATTCTTTTTCCTGGTGTCACACCATGGGGAATATTGAAAAGAAGATAAGAGAAGAATGCACCTTTCACAAGACTGAAGGCCAATGCCCTGCACCTAGGAAGTGAAACCTGGGGGAGTTTCAGGGGTTGGCAAAGAAAAACAAATGAACCCAAGTTACTGAACACACAAACCTGTTCCTACACAACTTTTCATTCCAGGTTTTTTACCCAAAAGATAAGATACCTGCATCCTCCCAAAGGACCTGCCATGCACAGCAGTGAATCTACGGCAGGCTTTGCTATTCCCTGAAGCATCTGGTTGTTTAAACAACTTCTTCATGTTGCTATTTCTGGAAGTGGGTTGGGAAGACGATGAAGTTCTGCCAACGAGGACTGAGAAGCACCTGAAGATTTTTAGCCTTATGTGGTAGATTCAGAAGTGCTGAAATTCCTGCGGGAGGTTGGGATCAGTGTCTACGCTTCATTTCTCGCCCCAGCTAGGTTTGAACCAAGGGAAGGTCCACTGGCTTGTCCATGTGCAGACCGCTCCCAGGGCATCACTCATTAGCAGTGCTGGAGGAGATGTCTGCCCACTTCTGCGTGCTGTTACCACCAGTTGATTTCAGTTTTAAGCTGACAGCAGTGTTTTCCATCAGTTGGGACAGTTCTGTCTAGGTGCACAGGGACGTGATCAGAGCATTCACTAATGTCACTGGTTTGCGCAGGAGAATTATGATCTCATTAGAGAAAATTCCTGCTTGACATCACTTATATGGGGATTATGACAGGTGGTGCCAAGATTCATGGCAACCAAACCCTTAGAGTCAGATTCGAATCGCAGACAACTACAGTTCTCTTGTCTTCAGTAAAGTCTTGCCCACAACCCAGCTGGGGCTGCGACCACGCAGCGCTGCTGAGCTTTGTGGTGACTAATGCAGGGCCAGGAGCGTAAACTGTCCTCACACTTTATTCACTAGAAAATCCAAAACTCTTAATAGTAACAGTGGTGTCTGTTTTGTATTTGTCTGTTGTTCTGGTTTCGTTTTTACAAAGAGATCATGCAAGTCTTTGCCGTGTGACACTGTTATCAGGCAGTGCTAAGCTTTGGCAGCAGCCTGAGCTGCATCAATGACCCACAGCAGAGGAAAACGCTTTTGTGAGAATGACTTCTCCCTGACATGCTTACTATTTCTGTGGCAGAGAAATCCCTCCATTGCCCTTAGCACGCGGTACATCTCAGGCAGAGTTTAAAAACTGAGGCAGAACAAATCCTGCAACCCCCTTTTGTCTCTGGGGAGGGGTGACTGGGTGTTTACATGGGTGCTCTCCGCTGCTACCCACCAGGATGCCATGAGGTTGTGTGACTGCCAGCGGTGCCAAGTGCAACAGTCAGAATAACAAACAGAGATTCCACATGATTTAAAGAAAAGTTTCTCAGAGTTAATATTAGGATGAGCAGCACACTGGGTCACAGGCTGACTTAACCCAAAAAGAATGGGGTAGGATTTTAAAGCACTTTTCCAGTGCCTGACTACAGCTGAATGCTCTCTCTTCAGGGAAAAAATATATATGTTCTTGCCATTTATGTTGTTATCTTTGCACGTTTAACAGTGTCTCTCAGAGAACTTAAACCTTGAGGCAATGGGGAGACCCAGTCTCTCCACTGACTTTGATGGACTTTGTATCAACCTAGTTTGATGACAAAAGATGCTGTTTGCTCACTAGCCCCATAGTTATGGTGTCAGACTGTGGGAAAGAGCACCATTCTAGGATTACAGAATCACAGAATCATTTATGTCGGAAAAGACTTTTAACATTGTTGAGTCCAACCATTAACCTAACACTGCCGAGACCATTGAAGGAAGCTCAGGTGTACAGTTTACCTACAATATCTACTCCTCCAAAGAGCCCATCTGGAAGAGAAACTGAAGAGAGAAGTACTTTGCCCCAAGATGTGTGTTGCACTATGTTAGATTCATTGGGTTTCCTTAAACTATTTCTCCACGTGAATTGGAGGCGCTTGCAGGTGCACCCACGCATGCCCACGTACACACCCCCAACACTGTTCACACAGCCAAAATAATTTACGCTGGCTCCCTGTGTGTGGCTGGTAAAGGACCAAGGCACCTGCTGGGTAAAGAAAACTCAGTGCAAACAACATGACAAACAAAAATTACAGCAGGGCATTGGAGAGAAGCAAGATTAGTGTGGCCATCAGCCCCTTTTGGGAGCTTGCTATAAAGAGACGCCAAGTGCTCACATCCTCCCTGTGCTAAGACAAAGAGCGGTGCGGGCAGGGGTGCAAGCGGGAAATAGTAACAACAGCAGTAATGACCACGGAGCTGCTGTCTGCAAACTGAGTCATGGATCATGCTGGCAACGTGAGAGTTTTCCCTGTTTCTCTCTTCCTTTTCAAGTTTGATTTTCTTCTGATCATTCAATTGTTGTTCATATTACAGCATCGATGCTTCCCCCACTGACTTACAACTGATCAGGGCGTACACTCCCTCCTAATTCAGTGTTTCTTTTTTTGTCGGCATCCAACCTTTATCTTTACGTAACACAGGAGAAATACCCCCAAATCTACCCAGGGTTCTGTTAATGTCATTTGCTTGTTTTGCTTTCTCCCCCTGCAACAAAAGAGTTGTCAAAAGTAATGTTTATAATAATTTAACGGATTATTTGCTTATTAGATATTAATCATTCCACTGCGGCTGGGGTCCATGCTGGTGCTCCTCTACTAGAACAGCGATTCTGATCTCAATTAGATTATGTCTCTCTCCTTTACCTCCCCATAAATCATTCCGGCAAACTGAAATTAACAGCTACTGGAGCGCATTAATAATCTGCCTCACACATTGGAAAATGCATTAGCCGGAACCCTCCCATCACTCTGACTGTTAAGCACATCATTTTGTTTATGAAATATAAACATTTCATGGAAGAGCTCTCCCACATTTCTCTGGGCCTTGTGACAGCTAAAATGATTGCCCACAATTGCTAGTCAGTCAAGCGCCCAAATAAAGTTTGTTTAAAGCCATGGCTCCATGACTGCCCTATTTTCTCAGGCTTTAAAACCCCTGCATTTAAAATAAAATTGCTGTTTATCTAAGGAGAAAGGAAAAGAAATAGCTATGTATCTGTTGGAGTTTTACGGAGACAGATATACAGTTTGCAAATGCTCTGGGGTTTCAATATTTGGTTTTGCTTCACGTAGGAGGAAGCACTGCCGAATTATTTGCAAAATAAAGCTCCAGAATAATTATTTTAAGGATGATCTAATCAGAATGTTTCATTTCTGATAAACTGACATTTCGATCAGCACGTTGAGCAATGTTCCAACTTGCATTTAAAAAGCTCAGTATCATATTATGAGCGTGTCAAAATAAAATAAAAAACCCCAAGCGTTTAATTTCAAAATGAAATATGGAAATGCAGCACGTAAAGAACATCACAGTGGCACATTATGACAACACTGGGCTTTCTGGTGGTTTTCTTCCAAAATCAAATGAAAGCAATCTACAATCTGAAAATGGCTTGGACTTAGTACTTCTCAGAAAGGGAGAAATACCATCACTGGGTGTCTGCCTGCATTTCTGAGATGCATGTGAACTCTTCATTTATAAAGCAGCTAGTTTCCTGTTTGTTTTTTCTTTATTTTTTTTGTTGCAAGTAGATGGACATAAATCCCTTGTAAATTACGGACAACAATTTAAAGCCCCTTTAAGACTTAATGTTATATTTCAACAGCACATTCTTTGTGTTTTGCTGCTTAATATAGTCTACATGATCTTCACCCTAGCAGTAGCTGAGCATGAAACGTTCTTCGCATAGGTAGTGCTGATCTATAGATCTATTCAAATCAAATGTTTGCCCACCAATGCACATCTGACTCTACCTAACAGTCAGAGATAGTACCCCAAGATAAGCAAACTGATGATACTGGTATTACCTTCACCTCCACATTTGTCAAACTCTTGATTTAAAAATAAACGTTAATACTCTAATTAAAGTTTTGTATTAAAACAGTCACGCTTCTGTGACCACCCTTACGGCTGTAGAGGACTGATGCCTACGTACTGTCTTTTCTGGATCTGGAGAAGATACATTCAAGGCTGGAAGTGAGCAAGCTTGAAATGCACACCTGGGGTTCTTGGAACATTCTGCTGTCTCAAAAGCCAGGTACTTGCTCACACTTTGGTGAATCAGAGCTCATGTGAATGCAGCTGCTCAGGTATTGGTATGAGAATTGAATCTGTGGCTGTAAATTCCTGAGGGTACAGCCTGGGTGGCTCTTGCTGGGCTGTGTTAGTCTGTGCACTGATAAACAATAAATAATTGTAATGAATGGCAGTATTTTTTTAAATACAGGAATGAGCCCGGTGGAGATTTAGCTGAGTTTTGTTTATTATTCTCAAAATGCATTCGCAGCATATAGAGTAATGTCTCCAGAGGGCTGTTCTGCCATGGAATATTATGCGACTCTCTATCAATAAATGACACAGCTTTTTACATGTTTTAAGTAAAAGAAATAATTGCTACTCCTTGTGGAGTTAGGCAATTAATTGCCTAATTATTTTGTTAAGTGTCACTACTAAAAGAAAAACATTACTAGAGCTTTATGGGCAAATTCTTATCTGAACCGAGGGTGAAATTCTGGGAAAGAGCATACATGCTGTATATCTGCAACATATTGAAGTACTAAACTCCTAATAAAAATGTCTTTGATTTGGAGAAAACTGAATTTGTTTCTTTATCAGTAGCTTGCTTTAATTTTTCCATACTTGTATTTTTGCTGCCTCATCATTTCTGATCTCTCCAAGGCTTCCTCCGTGGTGCTGACATGCGTCTTGGCAGAGCCAGGCTAGGAGAAAGGCGATAGTGTCTTCTGCTGCTTGCAGCGTGCATTGAGCTTTTGTAAAAAACGGGGTCTCTGAGCCCCACAGTTTTGTCCACACGCTGTAAAACATGTGATGAGGAGCAGAAATTGTATCCCCTGCAAGGTAAATAGGCATACAATACCCTTCCTAGCACAGATTTAATGCTGGAACCCTGAGACTGAGGTTCTCGATATCTCAGGGCAAGTGATAGTACTGCTATCACCTGTTCATTCCCGGTGATGCTATCTCATGGATCTCTCACAAATTATCAAACTCCCTATAACTAGGGATAAAAATGGAGGCACAGTCTAATCCCTTGCTGCTAGTGATGGTGGTGGGGCTGGTCAGCCTCCAGGCATGCAATTCCAAATCCAAGCCCAAATGATAAACTCATGCTTCTAATGTAGCTGTCATTCTTTCAGAAAGCAGAAATGACCCTGCTCACCCCACAAAAGAGTCTGGGATGAAGAAAACTGAAGGGAAATGATCTTACTTTGACTTAAATTTTGAGTCCTGGAGTAGCAAACCATGTCTCTCACAGCAGTACAAACTGGGGCAGGATCCTGGGCAAGGAGCTCCAGCACTCTTGCCTACCTGCTTCCTCCTGAAGAAGGATTTTTCAGTTGCCACAAGAATGGATCCCAGAAGCTTTACCCTCCCTTTTGTCAAAAATCACAGTGTTAGGGTCACTCTGCGTGGCCACAGCGACAGGCATCTCCTCATCTGCTGAGGACGACAGAGATGAGGGTCCTGGGTTAACAGGACCATGCCCGCAAGCCATGGCTGCCTAGGTGTTTGTCCACTGATGCCTGTGGCTATGTGTAAAATATCTCCAAAGAATGCAAGAGGTTCATCTCCTGAGCAAGAAAGGGGAAAACAGGGCTGAAAGAAAAGGGAAAACTTGCAAAGCTTTCCTACAGCCCTCTTGTGATAGCCCCTGGGAGCACCAACAGGAATTTCACAGCTCTCCTACAGACTCCATCAAAACCAACTTTCCCTGTGGGTGCATTTGGGACTGGGAGAGGCAGCCAGGCCCACAGACCCAGCCTGCAGTTATTGAGAGGGCTATGGAAGACACTGTCATATAATTATCTTCATAAACCCATCAAGCTTCATCTTAAAGCTGGCTAGGGCTCAGTTGCTTCTTTTCCTATTAGAAGGCTCTTCCAGAGTCTCAGTCCTTTGCTGGTTAGAAATAATGTAATTGCTTATATTTATTCATGGTCAGTTCAAAGCCATTTGTTCCTCTGCCAATATTGTTCTTTAGCTCCAATAGCTCTTTGCCATTGCAGAATGGGCAGCAAATTTCAGTGTCTCTGAACTTAATGTCTGGGATGCATAAGGATTAGGCAGGGGCCAACTGCAGCAGATTCAGAGGTTACACAAACAGACAGATCTGGTTTGCTGTACTATTGTACCGCTGTTAACTGTTAGCCCATATCACCACGTGTTGCCTTATAACTTGACTAAAGCTGGCTTACCTCTATTTCCTAAAAGCCTCAAAGGAAACAAGTTTCACCTGAAATTCTGGGGGGAATTTTAAGTTCTATGTTAGGGCAAAAAGAGACTATTTAGTCTAACAAGTCCCTTGCTTACCTTCAGGAGTCGTGGGGGGGAAAAAGTCACTAGTGCCTGTAGCATTTAATCTGAAGCTCCACACATAAAACAACATAATATCATTCGACATCACAGATATCTGCACTTTCTTGCAACTCCACCTAAACAGAAGTCAAAATTATTTTTTTCATGGCCTCCTACATGCTGGATTTAAGACAGGCAAAGTCATAGCTTGCTGCAGCCGGTCCTCTCTAATGTCCACTCCCATCTACTCCTTCTTACAGACAGCTTATAGTTCAACAAGTAGAACTTGCTTAGTATTTATTTTCCTTCTCTAGAATCTGTAGGAAGCTTTTGAGAAATGACTGGCACTTGGTGTTTATCAATATTTTTCTCTCACTATGTAGGAGAAAGTATGAGGGACATATTTCACAATGAAGTGGGTTTCTACTTAACAGGACAAAATGAAAGCCAAGCCATAGATCAGCATAATACATCAAAAGAGAAAAGAGTTCAATTTATTGTAAATGATATCCACGTTAGAAAGAAAGCACAATGCTAGAAATCAAGATCCTGATTTAGGAAAGTACTCCAAGATGTGCTTAGAAATCAAGTATGTGCTTCAGTCTTATTGAAGCTAAAGGATATAATAGTTTTCTTCCATTAAAAAGATTACAGATTTTTTTTTTTTTTTGTGTAGACACCTCTTTGGTGTTACACTATATATGCTGCATTAGTGGAGACAGCGTGGCATTCTGTCCCCCTTGTAAGAAATTCTGGAAACATATATGACAAAATGCAACTTTGCAAATATTTTCTGGGCTGTATTACTATCAGGATAGGAGGAGTTGTGTTGTAGGGCTGCAATGTGCACAAGAAGCAGGACTGAAACCCCAGAGTGTTATTGGGTTTTTATTACCCAGTTTGACCCTGAAAGGCTGAGGAGAGCTTTGTGCCTTCTGAAGTGAGCAAACACCGGGGTCACAGAGGAACCATGGTCATTGTGTTAGCTTTTACAAGGTGAGGGTTGTTTCCCACAGGAAAAATTTTGCCTGGAAGTTTTGCACTGCATCACTGAGTGCGTCATCTTTGTCAACCTGGGCATTTACTGAGGAAAATGCTAAGCATAATCTTCACAAACTGTGTTCTACCACTTAGCTATTTTTCATATCTACTGGGAGACTGAAGATGTGGAAGACTTTGGTGAAAGTCTCCAACTGAAGACAACAGCTACTGAGAGCACACAGTAACTTTTAACTTGCTATTTTTAAACAAATACAGTAATAAACCCATGGACATCAGCTGTAATTTAGAGGAAACCTTTTACTACCTGCGTATAGCAAACCAACTATATCTGCCTCTGAAATACACAGGATTTGATACAACTGCATCAGGACAGGAAATTCATAACAGTTTATCAGCAAACAGCAACATCATTTTAATTTACAATAAGAAAATAACTGAAGTAGGAAATAATTCTTCCAGCTCTATGCAGCACCCAGGCCCAGATGGAGAACATCATTTGATGTTGGACTTCTCGAAACAGAACAAGTTGCAGGAAGCCTTGTCTTGTCAGGCAAGACTCTGAGCTGTGGGGTCATGTTTTCCAGGAGGACATGATCCGTGGACTTAGGTAAATAGATTAAAAAGAATGGAAATGAATGACTTACAGCAGATTCCCACGGTGTGTGCGCACACACACACACAAATTGAGATCTACGAATCTTTTCACCACCTCTATGGGAGCAGCAAAGAGTGTGATTCACACCCACTGATTTTGCAATTAAGCAGGACCACTACATAGCCACTGGCCACCATCTCCCTATCACATGAGGATCTCCTCCAACTAACATGCCCTCTCCTGTTAGCACTGCTTGACAACCGTGGAGCTGAATAGGATGGAAGCGGCAATATCTGCGCCAGGCTTAGCTTGGCAAGGAAGGATCACACATGACTGCATCTTCCCTTGCAGCATGTTAGAGAAGAACAGCCCATTTTCACAGTACAGACCAGATGAGAGCACTACTGCAGTAATTCACGTATCTAACATGCAAATATATTCCCTAGACTATTTCCTGAGCTTTACGCAAAAGAGCTACAAAGCAAGATCAAAAAAAATCATACCTGCATCCTCCCAAGTGGATGCTCTCATGTGATGTGACTTGTGTCTGGCCCAGGCTTCACTAGAGAGGTGAGTCAAGCAAGGTGTTTATGCACAGACATAGCAGAGGCATTTTGCCTGATGCTGGGGACCTGCACCATCTTCTACCCAGCCCAGATGCTCAATGGGCTTCTTCTAACTACTCCCCGCAAACAAAATACCATCAAAATCTTCACCGCAGGATGGCTTTAGCACCAGAGCAGCTTTAGGACACCTCTTTACAACTCTGCGCTTCTTCAGACATCCTCTCCCACTCCTTCTCCAACAACTGCTCTGATTTATAGACCTAGTTTGGCCTCATATGATTTAATAGGATGACTTTTTTTTTTAATTTATTGACGGCGAGTAGGTGTCCCCAGACATTCAACCAAACAGTCCACATGCAGCCTCGGATGCTGAAATAAGATTGCTAAGCTTTAGCACAGGAGCTCATTTAAAGCAAATCAAGAATTCCATATTCCTACAGACATAATTACACCAGCAATTACTATTGCTACCACAGCTCTGGCCTGGGAGACCTCCCTGAGACCTGGGAACAGAAGCATGGGTTTGGGACTCATAACGTTGAGCACAGTCATGGAGGAGACTGAAGAACCCAGGAGCTCCAGGGTTACACTCAAAATATTTCCTTATGGAAGGGCAATCAGATATGTCCCATTTAACCTCCAGGCATTAGCTGATAGGGACACAGGCACCTATAAGTAACCCAAGTTTGCTGTTAGCAGAGGCACTAGCTGTCTAACTGCTATGGAAACTACCAGCTCACCTACGCCTGGATCCATCAGTGCTTAGAGGGTGTAGCTGCAAAGTTTCAGCGGTGCTGGGAAACTGCAGCTTCGCCACAGGCTGCACGTGTGTGTGCCCAGGCACGGCAAACCATGCGGGGAGATAGGCAATTGCCCCAGCAGCTGTGCTTAGTGCCACCCTGCTATGCTTGTTTTAGCTGCCATAAATAAAAACATGCGCAGACGGGCGCCGCAGAAATATTTACGGAATAATTTTCAATTGCTGACACCTCCAGGCTAAGCACTGAATGCTAAAGTTTATGATGTGTAATGCCTTGGGCTACCACGGCCCCAATTTGGACAAACCTGCCATTAACACCCGCGTGGCAGTTATTTTACTGGGGGTGACAGATTGTGAGGTACGGAGAGTAATTCAGACTATTACCCAGGTGAAGGCATGAAAGCTCAGTGATATATGAAGACCACTTAAATTCATTGTATCTTGTACATCACATCTTTGATAGATTATAGCTGTGGCATTAAAATGGAAATGGTTTCTCTGAGGCCTGACAGGGGCTGGGGTGACCTGTGACCTCCCTCTGAGGAATGTGACTGACCGAATTATCAGTTAAGAGAAAAATCTATGGGGAATAGACTCACAGTGATGGAGAATCCGCCATGCATATATATTTTTTTTAACTTTTGCTTTGATTGAAAGCTATGGTACTCAAGCATCCCCCCCACCTCCTCCTCTCCCTGTCTCCCCGCTCCCCCCCAGCCAATCCCAGACTCCTCCGCTCTGATTCCAGATCAGTCAGGCCTCCGATATTGATTGAAAAATTGTTATTAGAGATAGTAGGTCTTCCTGCATGCTGCCTACTGATTTAATTTGGAAAACATTTAATTTTATGAAGCGGTAAATGATAGTGGCACGCTCTCTCGTGTTAGGGAGCAGCTGGCTCTTTAGCTGTTCGCCGTCACTACTCCCAGGTGTCCTCTTTGCAATCATGTGTTCCCTTCCCCTTTGCTTAACAAGTTATTTCAATTTCTAAACGAATGCTGAACAAGAGAAAGACAACATGCAAATTGAGATCCCAGCCGCCATTCACACATGAAAAAGTTCCCCTGGAATTCCCTCAACTCTGCCCGTCCCTCCTGCCCTCCCTCCGCATCTGTCAGGAAAAAACAGAGCCCTTGTTCTCATCAGATTGTTTTTACCAATGACCTGACACCACCATCTATAATTAATTACATCATTTACATTAGACTATTGACTAAACAAATACATAAATCATAGGCAGAGTCAATAGACGCAGACATATTTAATCATGTTCTAAATAATGATTACCGCTCCCATAATGCAATAATTATTTTCAGCAGCTGACTTGAATTAATCTTCTGTCAAAGTGCCATCTGAAAAAAGAGAGAGGACCACAGCAAAGAGGAAGGTGGAAGCCCTGGTGATGGAGAAGCCATCTAGCACTTTGCCTTCATTCTCCCTATCGCCCTGCCTATCCCCACGAGGTCTGCACGTGGTGGGTGGTGGGTCCCAGAGGATGCTCAGCACCACATGGCTGGTGCCCCCACCCTCCCACCCCACCCATGGCAGGGGAGCCCTGCCGGGCCCCCAGCACAACACTGGGAGCATCCCATGGGGCCGGCCCCGGCCCCTGCTTGATTCCTACATGACTCAAAGCTCCCAGCAGGCAAAAGATGACCTCTCATTTACTCCAATGGGTGCCCAGCACTGTCTTTCTGCACCTTGCAGGATCAAGGTGCTGCTCAGACACCCTTGCATCCATCCTCCCTCCTCTATGTACAGAGGAGTTTGGTTTGCGAGGTGCTGAATGTGTCTGAAAAACAAACCGACATGACCCTGAATAGACACTGCTCTCCACAGAGGCTAATGCAATTAGGGTGAATTTAACTCTCATTTACTTAAAAGCATTTCAAAAGGCATTTAATTAATTTGCAAAACACACATCTGGTCTATCATGCCGATCCGCCTGGCACACTTCGACCATGGCAAGTTTTCAAAGGGCCTTGAGAATGGTGCTGCCCTCATCCCCCTTGTTTCTACAGCAGCCCAAAGCCTCCTCCCAGCAAAGCTCATCCAAGCATTGATGTGAAAAGCAGGAGGATAGAGCCCAGGCTCCCCACAGGATCCCATCCCTGGTGGCTGGCTTATGGTGCCCCGATAATGGAAGCACAGTATTTTACTGGAGAGAGAGGCTTAATCATTACAAGGGCTGCTACAGCTCTGAGCAGAATCACAGAATAGTTTGAGTTAAAAGGGACCTTAAAGATCATCTAGTTCCAACCCTCCTGTGATAGGCAGGGACATCCTAGTAGGTATCCTCAGAGGAGAAGAAGGGAAAATTACCCATGCAGGATAAGTGGAATCAGAAAAGGATGCTCCAGGTTTAGGGTTAGAAATCTGCCAGGGAGTAGTTGAGCCTGTCTTGACCATGTTCCCCGCTCAAAACTCACACCGTATGGGATGACAGGTCTATGTGAGAGAGCAGGCAAAAGGATTTTTAGCTGGGAGAAGTTTGGGTAATTTAGGGGATTCTTTATGTTGCAGCAGGTGCAGGAGTGTTGTCAGGAAGGGAGAAGAAACCTTTTAACAACTTTCCTTCTCCAACTATTGACTAGACTAGCACTCTTTTGCTTAATGAGCTATTTTGATAACCTGTAGCTTGATAAAGCAGGATTGCACTGGAGTGTGGTTATAACTGCAGCTGCTACAGTGATTTTACCAAATCGTTGTGAGCTGGGACAGAAACAACTGTGCACTCAGTGCTAGATGACAGTTTAACAGTTCTGGAAGAGACAAACTCTTCCCCCCTCAAGCACGAAGGAAGTGCAATATTGAACACCATAATTTAAGACGTGGAATTGCATAGGAAATTCAATTGTAAAATCAAAGCTTCTGTCCTTTTTCTAAAACAAAAAAAAAGGCAAACTTTAACTCTCAGATTTTAATTTCCCAAGTAGGAGGTAATTATATCATAGGCTACTGCATAACACCATCATTGTACACGTGGCTGATTTTTCCTATCAGGACACATTTATCGTAACACAAATCTAAATAAGCCTGAGGAGTTGTAACGAACAGCATTTGTGTGTACAGCTTAGTATTCATAGGACTTAAAAACCAGCACTTTTGAATGCTTTTCTAATATAAAGGAATTGGGCAGACTACACTAAAATATGCATGAAGGATAATGAAAAAACAACCATCAATGACAGTGTTATAAGTTGGTTAATATTGTATGACGAGTGCGTTATAACCATAAATAAACTATAAGTATAAATGAGAGTGAATATAAATAATCACTAATACAAATAATAAATAATAAAACCTAAGCTCAAGAGGGCGATGTAATAGAATTCGGACAGGCATCAACTAGCAGATGGTTTCCCTTCCTACTCTGTGTTCTCTCAAAAAGGTTTCAGAGATGATATTGTTATTCTCTGCTATCAAAACCAGAACAATGCAGTATGCTGTGCTTCTTTCTCTTTCAACGTGCATTGGTAGCTTTTCAATAGCTATTGTAATAAAAAAATAGAAATCTTGACCTTCTAGAGGTTACAAACCTTAAATGGGCCACGAGCACAAAGGAACAAATCAGAAGAATGTATTGCCAATAATGTTATTTTCTTCCCTGAAACTGAAAGGAAGGATCTTGCATGAGCCATCTGTAATTGCAGTTTGCTTAAATTCAATTTTCAGCCTCAGACCTTAATCACTGGAAAAAAAAAAAAAAACTAAAATAGTTTTATTAGTTGTACATGTAAAACATTAAATATTTTACATGGGTGAGAAATCTTCCAAAGAGCAAACAAAGACAGAAAGTGAGATAAAAACATTCCTGTGGCTAAGAGGCTGAGCTAGATGAGGACATAAGAGGTGCAAATGCACCCCGTGGTTTGGTACGTGTCTTACAAGAGAGAGGGGCAAGTCACTCAACTCTCCAAATTTCCATTTCCAGCACTATAATAGAAACAGAAAATTCCTGATGCCTGTCTTATCTCCCTCTGTTAAAAGCTTTAAAAAGAAACATTTTAGCATTGATGAGGACAGCAAAACACGGCAGAATTGTTGTGCACAGCAGCAGTCACACAAGGCTGGATCACAGTGGCAAACATCAGCTTCACCGCGGTAATCTGACGGACTGATCTAACACCCTCGCTCAGAAAACCCTCTCACCGCTGGCATGCACAGAAACCAGCATCACCCTTGAGAAACTTTCTGGAGGCACTCTCTCCTTAAACTAGTGCTCAATATTAACTGGGCATCTTGACAAGCATTCCGCAGGATAGTGGTGGAAGCGTTGGAGAGCTTGAATGATTGCTCTAACATTGCACAGGTGCCTGTGTGTACCAAAACGTGGAATGCTCCCATCAAGGAATTCCCATTCACATCCCTGTTTACAGGAGTCCTTACTCTTCTGGATTTATCTTATCTAGGTAACCTGCTGTGTCACACCAAAGGGCCATACCTTAATACCCCATTATGCCTGGGCCTTTGAACCCATTTGTTATCTTGGCCAGTCTTTTGGTGCCCCTCACCAACCTGAACGTATTTGTGAACAGTAGATGGTTGTTGGGACGCTGCAGTGCATATGGAGACTTTCTCAGGGAGTTGCTTTGTCTAAAGTAGTTGCTCAGAGCCTATTAATCAGAGCCACAAATGAAATCAGATGAGAGCTGCCATGCTTAGGAGCAAATTCTGCTATGGTGCCCCTGCCCCTCCTCACTAGCAGGCTTCCCCACACAGGTAAAGCAGCCAGCAGCACATCACTCCCACTCTTTCATGTAGCACTACAAGCCACTCGAATGCTGTGTAAAAAAAATATTTTCCTCAGAACAGGAATCCCAGCCACACCAACTTCAACCAGCTATACAAGTCCTACACATCTTTTTTGGCACTTCCCTTCTTGCATCTCGCTTTGTGCTATGTCAGGGCTAAAGCACTTCTCTCTGCTTTACAAGTTCTGTGCATAGCCCTGCCCTGTTTCCCCATAAGTTGCCATCCCAAGATGTCAGTGTGTTGGTCCACCTGCCACACACACCTGCCATCACACTCCCAGGTTCTTCCATGGTGTTCCTTGAGCTGTTTGGAGTGGCATATGTTACTTTCATTATCTGATTTTTATTTTAACATGTGTTATTGAAAGGGTTGTCCACACTGTCTTGAGACTTTTTCGCCATAAACAGATCCTTAGTCATTTCTTTATAAAATTGGTTCTGAAATCATATTTATTAGGGATCACTTCTCCTTGATTTGTTTGGCTTTACAACAACTAGTATTTTAAATGATTCCTCCACTGAGGTTTGTTTTTCCAAAGCCAGAAGAGAAGTTACCGCCAAGCTCCTATTATTGGAGACGGTAGCCAAGAGGTGGAGAAATTGTCTCACCTTACTGTCATTTGAACATGATCCTAGGGGAACGGTTGCCCACTGATGTAAACAACAGCATGGATATGAGTTTATAGCCAACCCCAAAATATTTAATAAAGAAATAAGACTCACTTATTTCAGACAGAGTTAAGCAGCCAAATGATACGGTTATTTATAAACCTTTGTTAAGCCAAGTGATATGGTTATTTATAAACTTTTGTTAAGTCTGTCATTTTTAGCTACGCTTAAAAGCAACCTTTTAAAATGATGTTTCAGAACACAGTCAACAGCAAGGCAAGCTGGTCTTTGGCTTGATTAGATTTTGCTCCCTTTACCTTGATGAAACGATGCCTTATTAGCATTCCAAAATGAGCGTGCGCTCTAAATGTAAGTGGATTTTAATACAATCTTTCTGAGGAAATGTCAAACTGAATTGGGTACGTCTCCTCCCTGCCCCACTTCTCTTTCCCGAACAGCAGAGTTCAGCAAGGAATCGTGCCAAAATAATGAGCAAGGGACAGGGGGAGTTTCAGAGTCAAGGTAAAAGATGAGAAATAAATTCTATCAGCAGTAACATCACAGTAGTTCTGCTGCCATCTGCTTAATTCTGTACCTTTCCTTCAGTTTTGCACCAGTGTAACCGAAAAGGCTTTGGCTCCATGCATTTCTCATGATTACTCAGTTAGTACTGAACATCATATAGCAAATGCTGGAGGCTTTGCTGGTGTAAATTGCTGACAACTGGCACAATTATTTACACCTGCTGGAAAAAATCAACCCAAGAAACTTTCTCTCTTGGTTTATTTGGAGTATTGGAGTTGTGCACCCATGGACCTTAGGAGGTTAAAGGGCCTCTTAAAAATTGTCACCAAAAGTTACTGAAGTCTAGAGGAAAAAAACAAACAAAATAACGAGCCCAAACCTCAAACAGGCAAAGCATACCTGCTTAAATTAAATTAAATATTAACATCCCTTGCTTTAGAGTTGTACCACGAACGTAATATGTGCACTGTTAATGAACCGCAATTTATTTACACCTCAAACAAAGAGTATCCTCACTGCCCTAAAGTAGTTAAATTGCCCTCTTCCCAGTGAAATTTATTGCCATTTAAACATGCCAAAAGGCCATTCTGCCGGTCATTACAATAATCTATCATTTCTGCAACTGCTGGTATCCTGTTCTGTGGTCAAATTCAATCTGAGAAGGGTCAACAGAATTTTTCCACCAAATGCTTCCCTCTTGCCTGTCATCAATTTACTTTTGTCAACAAAAAGGGCATTACTACCGAATGAAATAGAAGATCCCCTTAAGACCTCTGGCAAACAGTGAGAGCTTCTCTGACGTATCACATCTTTTCTGCTTGCAGATGCGTGTGTGAGTGTGTGTGCTAGGACTGTAACTGTAGTGAATGCATGAGCAGGAATTTTGTAGCTTGTCAAGCATCTTTTACTCCAATAAGGATTCGCATGTCTAACTAGTGTGGACAGTTGTGTGATATTCCAACCTAAACGATTCTGTAATTTTCAGTTTTTCTCTACAAAAATATTTTGAAGAATATGTTTTCCGTTACAAAATTATGAACTGCATTAGTAACTCAGCATTTTGTCATGCAGCTCTTCAGTTTTTCCTATATGCACGCAGTCAGAGCATACTCAGACTTGTTTCATTTCACGTCCCATCCATCTGGTAGCAATAGAGTTCCAGCTAGACACACAGACAAGGACAACAGAGCCGCTGCTTAGAGAAGCCATCAGATAACATCCGAAAACACACTTTTACACACACACACACAAAAAAAAGGGTTAGGACCACCCATTCAAGAAGGCAAGTCCAACTTTGATCTGCCACTGACTTTAAATGGCTAATGCCCCTACTGGGAGCAGCACACCAAAAACTGACTTCATTATAAGTGCTGGGGAACTCTCGATTCCATTAGGAGCATAGCTAGATTTTGGTTTGACATCTAAAAATCCTAGGGAATAGTTCAGTGCCGTATAATAAAAATAATAGTACTAATAAAACAACCAGAGTGCCCTTAAATGATTTTTAGCATACCAGTGTCAGGAAACACAAACCCAAATTAAGTTGATTAGGTTACTACTATTAATTGTCATCCTCTTTGTGTAGTTGAAGGATCCCAACACTGTGCCCTGTTCTTCTGGCATACTGTTAAATACTTAAGAAGTATTATTATACCTAATTCTTGTCACAAAGAGCTAAGAAACTACCTTTTGATACATGCATAAAATATAGGGAGAAAGGAAAGACAAAGAGAGACGAGAATTCCCTTGGAACAGGAATAACGTATTACCTTTGTCTGCAAGATGTTTGTCCCAGACTCTGCAGGGAGATGAGCCTGGGAGAGAAGGCAGGGAAAGGGCTTGTGTGTTGGCTGGAAGAAAGGAATCATAAAATGGTTTGGATTGGAAGGGACCTTAAAGATCGTCCGGTTCCACCCCTCTGCCATGGGCAGGGACGCCTCCCACCAGCCCAGGCTGCTCAAGTCCCCATCCAACCTGGCCTTGAACACCTCCAGGGATGGGGCAGCCACAGCTTCCCTGGAAAACCTGTGCCAGTGCCTCACCATTCTCAGAGTGAAGAAATTCTTCCTAATGCCTAATCTAAATCTTCCCTGCTCCAATTTAAGGCCATTCCCCCTCATACTATCACTACAAGCCTTTGTAAAATGTCCCTCCCCAGCTTTCTTGCAGGCTCCCTTCAGGTACTGGAAGGTCGCTATAAGGTGTCCCTGGAGCCTTCTCTTCTCCAGGCTGAAGAATCCCAACTCTCTTGGCCTGTCCTCATATGGGAGGTGCTCCAGTCCTCTGATCATTTTTGTAGCCCTCCTCTGGACCTGTTCTAACAGTTCCATATCCTTCTTATGTTGAGGATTCCAGAACTGGACACAATACTCCAAGTGGGGTCACGAGAGGAGTAGAGGGGCACAATCACCTCCCTCGACCTGCTGGCCAGGAGTCTGAAAGTGTTTCTCAGTGCAGGAAGTAAGTAGTGGCTGGATACGTGATCACCAGGATAAGGAAAAAAACAAGTATGTTAGCAGAGTAAGCAGGAAAGAACAAAGCCACAAAGCCCCTGACACTATGGGGTATCTAAAGCACCATCTATCATACTGGCTCCAAGCAGTGTGGCTCAACACGCCATTTCAGGACACACTTTCATTCCAGAATTACTTCATCAGCAACAGCGATACTGTCATGTTTTTAGCTAGATCCAACTAATTTTCACTGTGTTTTCAGTTTGTCACCCTTTATCCACAGGCATAAAAGCCGTGACAGTTTATTCATACAATCTTATGTCTCCTCTGTTCTGTTTTTGTGTGGAAAATCTGTAGGTATCAATTTGTAGGTATCAATCTGGAGTGAGTTTTAGTGCTTTCGTCCCATCTTTGACCTCCTTCGGGTGATCACCCAGGAGAAACTGTGTTGGTCCCTTTCCAAAAAGAAAAGAGAAGGACCATTTCATTTCCTATAACATTCCACAGAGACATATGTTTTGATGAACCATGGTACAGATTTGAAGAGTCATTTATTTCAGTGAGCCAAGGAACTAAATTCACAGGTAGCAAAGAAACGTCTTCTCTTCCCTCAGGGCAAAAACCTAACCCTACGCTCCATCCTCTGTCTCCTGCATAATTTCTGTGGCCAAATGGTAATGGATTTTACTTGGAAAAGCACTAAATGATGTAGCGTGTGGGCTTTCCCAAAGCCAAGCACTTTCCACTTGCCATTGGTAGAAAAGCATTCAAATGAAACATTCAAACTGAAGTCCAAAACAACTAAAAAGAAGTGTTGGTAAGAGCAAGAGAGAGAAATAATAACAAGACTACCTCAGCTTTGTCCAATTTTCTTCTTCAGACTGTTTTTCTGCATGTGAAAATGCAATGATCAGATGCTTCTTCTCAGAAGCATCAGTTGGGTGGTGGTGAGGACACTGCAGATTTGGAAACCTAGTCTGTCTCATCATTTTGTTTCCGTATAGTAAGCCAGAGGTCTCGATAGGCACATTCAATACAAAAACATTCATGCCTAGAGCCAAAAATTCACTCAAACACTCTTGTTTGAACTCTGAAGCAAAACTCCCTCTGTAAGAGCCTCCAAAATAATCTTGTTAAAGTTATACAAATGCTAACAATTTATTCCAAGAAAATAAAATCTGGTGAGGTGAGACTGGAAGGTGCTAAAACTTAATGAACATACAAATATACAGCCTGGCTTAAACAGAGCGGAATTTTCTTGAGCTGGCTACAGTCCTCAGCATTCCCTCTTCTGATTTTTAATCATTTGGAAATAGCCATATTATTTTTCCTGTGCTGGAAGGATGATGAAAGTTGTTCCCCTGTTTGAATATGATGTAGGTGAGGAGAACAGCCTGTGACAGCTTATAGCAATTACTTGTCTTGACTTTTAAGGAGAAAAGTTGGCCAGGAAAGCAAGATAGAGGAGAATAAAGAGATGCGAGTTGCCCTTCTCTTCAAATGACCTACAAATATCCCTTGTCTCTGTGCTCAGAGGAACAGCTTGCATGTGGGCAGAGAAAAGGGAGAACGAGCAGAGCTTTATCGCCAACAGCCCCACTACATCAACAAGGAAATATGTTCTATTAAGTAGTAGCAGGAGGAATAAATGAGCCTGTTCTTGATATAGTCCAATTCTGTATTCTTTTCCACTGTAAGAAGAGAGAAACCAGGAAAGGCACTAAGATCCTCCAAACATCTTTCTAAGACTATTGCCCTTCAAAGCATCAGGCAAAGCCATTATTTTGGCCCTCAGAAGCAACTGCTGCAAGAACAAGCATTTTACCGAGCAATATACAGATCTCCCACCTGGGGTGGGGTAATCCTGCTTATACATGCAAACCAGGGTATGAAAGGCTGGAGAGCAGCCTGGCAGAAAGACATCTGGAGGTTTGGTTTGATGACAAGTCAAATACAAGCAAAGAGTGCGTCCTGGCAGCTAAAAGGGCCAATCCTGTTCTGGGATGCATCAAGCACAGCATAGCTAGCTAGTCAAGGGAGGCGATTGTCCTGCACTAGAGCGCACCTTACCTTGAGTACTGTGCATAGTTTTGAGTGCCTTAAGACAACAAGGAGGTGAAACTATCAGCGCGTGTCCAGAGGAGGGCGACCAAGATGGTGAAAGATCTTGAGGGCAAGACTTAGGGGGAGCAGCTGAGGTCACTTGGCTTGTTCAGCTTGGAGAAGAGAAGGCTGATAGCTGACCTTACCACAGCCTAGAACATCCTCAAGGGGGCCAGTGGAGGGGGAGGTGCTGATCTCCCCTCTCTGTGAAGGAGAAATAGAATGAAGCTGCATCAGGGGAAGTTCATGTTGGACATTAGGAAAATGTTCTTCACCAAGAGGCTGGTCAGTTACTAGAACAGGTTTTCTAGGGAAGTGGTCACAGCATCAAGGCTGTCAGAGTTCAAGGAGCATCTGGATGGTGTCTTTAGTCATGTGGTTTAGCTTTAGGTAGTTGTGAGAACAACAGGGAGTTGTACTCAATGATACTTGTGGGTCCCTTCCGACTTGAGATCTTCCATGACTCTATGGATGTGTAGATCAACCATGTTGTCTGCTTAATCAGGGCTGGTACATGAAGTTTCCATGCCCACATCAATGAGAGGTGGGCCAGGACCCATGACATTCAAACTACACACTGAGATGTTAGACCTTGTAGTTGCACAGAGCCCCCTAGATCCCTTGTCTTACCAGCAACTAGTAGTTTTAACAAGAGGAACAGGAACTTCTATTACTTCTAGAAGTCCCACTGCAAAATGGAAACAAACCAATGTAATAGCTTTTTTGAAACTTGCTGTAGCTTTCTTTATCTATGTGGTAAAACGATCTGGTACCATTTGCTTTCACCCAGGAAATATCCGTCCTTGCAAAATATCTCTCTGCACTTTCCCTTGTTCTGCCTGTCCACAGAGCAAACAGCTGCAGCTTCTGACTGCCCTTGCAACCTTCTGTTGCTGCCTTCTGGAAGGGGCTGCAGCTCTTCAGGAGGCTCAGCTAGAGCCCAGCATGAACCCAGCTCCACGGTCGGGCTTCCTAGCATGACCCATTTTCACCTCCCTGCGAGTCCTGTTCCCCTAAATATGGACTGAGGTTCAATTCTCTTTCTAGCAACTCAACTAGGGCAGATATTTCCTGGTGAAAGAGCAATAACAGCTTCAGCTAGTGAAATCCGATCTGTTAAATCTCACCCAGCAGAGCCAGAGCACCTTTGCAGGGTTTTTCTGTGCAGTTTTGCTACTCAGGGCCAGGAATATAACTTGGTTCTGCCTGAAGCTTTTGCTCACCTCAGTCTGTGCTGCAGTGGTTTGTATTGTATCTGCATGACTAATTTTGAAAGCTGAGTTAATGTGAAAGGCAGAAAATTAAAGATATTACGAGAACTGAAGGCGAGCATTAAGAATTTTTGTCTCTTCATATAGGAAGACCTCTTTTGTGCTCATTCTCGCTTCAGACTTGAGGCAGGAGATGAATTTGGAAAAGGATTTTCATGCTAGGACAAATTCTCAAGTAAGAGCACTTCATCCAAGAAGCAATTTGCTTCACCAGTAATTTTTCAGTATTTCCTTCATCACTGTTAAAGGTGTTTGTGACTGAATACGAGTTTTGCTTTTCATGCAGGTCAGATACGGTTTCATGGCTTAAAACTCCAGTGAAGCCCTTAACTGTACACATGTGGCATCATTCTTCAGCTACAAAATGAAAGTGAACGTTGGTAGTCAATACTGAAACAGAGACTACAGAGTCACAGCAGGATGGAAAGAGAGACCGTATGGAAGGGACAAAGCTTACACGAACACAAATATATGTGATAACAGGCAGCACCATTAAAATCATACAGCTCGTGATGTCCTTATCCAAAACTCATCTAAATCAGTTGAGAACATCCTTGCACAATCAATTGTTCTGGGAAATTATTTGTGCCAATGAGCCTTAGTTTATAAATTCTGTGGCTAAACAGATGTTGTATTTTGTTTCATCTTTTTCTGCTCCCAAGGGAGGTGGAGTGCTGAACAGTGCCTGCCAAACACAGCTCTTGGGAACCGATGTTGTGGGACAGCTTGTCAGCTGGAGGAACAGTCCAGCAGTAGTACTGGAATTTCTTGCTTATCAAGAGGAGCCAAGAAAAAGAAGTGAGACATTGTCACAGTCACACATGTTGTGACAGCCTTCCAGTTTAAATCCATTGAGGAAATCCAGTGTTGCCAGATGATATAGTCCATTGACAATGGTTATTTTGTACAAGTCTGCTTGTTTCTTCTAAAAACCAAAAAGTCATGGCTTGGCCATAACAAGGTTTAAAGAGGCAATAATTCCAGTTTCATTCAACAGGGAAAATAACGACCTACGTGTCTCTGCTTAATATCAAGATGCCTGACTTGAAAAATTGAGTCAGGTAAACCTATCATGTTTTGCAAGATAATATCTGTAATTATGAATATGTTTAATAGTTTAAAAGCATCAAACTAACCTGCTCTAGCACATCAGCTGGGCAGGGTAAACCCATCGAAAATATCCTGGATCCAAGAGACTGACAAATATCACCACTTTTTATGAAATTCTCATGCCTCATGTTTTTTGTCACTGCTGTCTAGGCTGTGACAAACATTGGGCCTCAGAAGTGCACAAAACATTTCATGTCACCAAAACAGGAATGTGAGCATTGCTTGACACTTTTCCAGGGAACAACCAGGGCTGAAAGTTTATGGGTATACAGATTATTCCTTGCCTAATGCTGAACAGCATAAGCCCTCACAAATCAAGTCTCACTTTCCAGGTACCCCCATAACTCACCATGTAGCGATGTTTCTTCCAATGACTGTATGTTAAGCCAGAGAATCCAGTAGTAGTGCTTGGAAGCACTTGGCATAAAAATACTTCTAATAACAATCATATTAAATGTTTATTTTGTTTCTTATGTGGATACTCAGTTTTTAAGATCTCAGTTCATAGTGGGCAGACAAAGCAAGGTCCAATGGGGTGTTTGGACACTCAGTCTCTGACTAACTCTGCTTATTTTTTTCCCTATCACTGAGCTAAGAGCTGAGAACTTCAGTATGATGCAGCAAGGCATGGTAGTTTGCTACAAAAGATGCTATCTTACGTCTCAAACAAGCATAGGGTTCAGAGGCATTCAGAAGTTCAAAAAAAATGCCCTGGGCCCATGTAGTGAGCATAGGATTAGGAACAGATGCTCTCAAGGCAGTAGGTGTTTGCTGGGTTTAGTTTTTTGTTGATGGTTCTCATGGTGCATTGTGAAAGTGTATGCATCACGTAGACCCGATGGATTACTATTAACTCGTTTGAAAAACCATCCTACTCTTCTGTGTCTTCCTCGGTTGTGAAGTTAAGTAGGGAAATGTTTGTACTGCTTGTGATTCCTCAAGCTCATCTGTACTTTCAGTATGTACCTGTTGGGAGCTGCCCTGCAACAGCTTCACTTACAGATGCAATTTCCATCTCTTCACAGGCTGATAGGTGGCTTTCTCGACAGGCTGCACTACCACAGTGCCAACAAAGAAAGCAATGGTGCCCCATATACATAGGGAAGAAATGCAGGTCTTTTCCCCTCAAATGGATGGGTGAATGGAAAGATAGTTTGTGGGTCAGACATGCTGGCAAGTTATATTTCATCATATCTATACACTAACTATGCAGAAATTATCCAAGGCAGACCACTGTACAAGATATAAATCTCTGACTTCTAGAAGCTCGTTTCCCTCCTCTCCCTCAAACTGATATTTATTTTATGTTTAGCGTTACTTGGCAAGCTCTCGTTGACATTTATGACTGTATTCCTCCAATGCAACTATCACCATTTGAAAATACATTTCTGAAGCCAGATTTTGGGACTGAATTCCCATCCAACAACTGATATCCAAGAAAGGTGGGATGAACTGGTTTTCTGGAGATGCTTCTCTCCCTCTGCTCTGGCTAGAGGCAGCCTGAGCAGCAAGGTAAGAGATGTAGAGCAGACAAGCTTTGAAGATGCTAAATAGCGAGAGGAAAAAAAATCCTTTCTTTATTTTTCAAGTAAACTGGTGACAGGAGAGTTGATCAGATGGACTGCCTGCTCTGATCAAGCCTGACAATTTCTGCAGTTTTATCATCCTGAGAAAAGAAACCCAGGCTGAACTAATACTGGCAGGCAAGACAGTTCCCTGAAACTGCCAAGGGAAACAAGTCTCCAGTTACTGACGTACCAATAAATTATTTAAAAAAAAAAATCAGACTATATTAATATTTTTCAAGAGGTAATTAGGTAAATAATTTGAAACGTTGTTATTTACTTTGGCTCACAAGCAGACTTTCCCACACCAGGTGCAACTGCTTTTTGTCTGTCAGTTAGTTACAATGCGAGGAACCCTGTTCTGGTTTGGGCTAAAGTGGAGTATATTCTCTGACTTTTCAGCTAAGCCTCTTCCAAAACTTCAGCTGCTGAAGCTTCCCAACACAGTTTTTCAGACAGTGGCTGCTTCTAGAAGCCAGTTATCACCAAGGTAATGGGCCATTGGTGTGCAGAGTTCACTGCTCACACCTATTTTTATTTAAAAGCCCACTGGGAGGGGTGGACAGGACAGGTGACCCAAGCCAGACCAATGTGTTCCATGCCGTACATGTCATACTCACTATAAAAGCTTAGAGGCCATGAGGGTCAGTCCTCTTCTTTGATGGCCAACGTTCAGTGAAGACCTTGTCTGTCTGTCTGCCATGAACACATCCACGTGTTCCTGGATACAGATGCTGGGTCCAGTTCCTGAGTCCAGCTCCTGCCTGCCACTGTGTTCAGTTCAGGATCTTCTCTGCACCTGCCCTGCGGCATCAGCAGTGACATATGGTCATGGGGGCAGTCTGAGTTGGTTTTGTATACTTGCATGTATTTTATTATTTCCTCATTAATATTATTATTTTCATTATTATCATTGTTTCATTAAAGCCATTGTAGTTTTATTTTCCAGTTCACAAGCCCTTCTTTCATTTTCCCCTTTTCCCTTTCCTCGGAGGGAGGAGGAACTGGTACTAAAAGCTGCCCAGTTTTGTTACTGACCTGGCTTGGGGGCTGCTAAACTGAGACACATCCTTTCCCTCTCTAGTAGAAATGCCAGGTTTTTTTCATATATTTGATGAGGTTATTCACTGAACTCCTCCTTTCTCTTTCTTCATGCCACCTGCTATTGATGCCTCTGAAAGGTCACTCCTTTTCCTCCTTGCTGGGCTAAGCACAGCCTGAAACAGGTGCACCAAATCTAATATGGATGACTGTGATGGCCATTCTCAGCAATCCTTGTCCTGCCTTCTTCATGGAACAACGTCATCTTGTAGCAGAGCAAATTCCTGCAATCCACTGTCTTAATTTCCCTTAATTAAAAAAATTACTGCATGAAGTGGTATCAATTGAGTTTCAGTGGTCAAGATCCTAATGACAGGGTTTGACGGGAATGGACAGGTAGCAAAACTCGAAGATGTTTTCAACTAATTTCTGCTTTTCTGAACAGAGAGGCCTAGAAAGCTTGGTGTTTGTTTTTTTTTCCCCCCAAGGTAATGTTGGATCAATTCTGGGAAAAGAAATTTGAAGGAGTTCATTCTTCAGCTCCAAGATCTTCCATGGAAAGGTGAATAGTAGAGCCCTGAAAGGGAACAGTGGTGAATGGGGCCAGTTCTCTGCAGGCTGACAGGGAGGGCTGCACCCGGCTGAAAACCTGGACCTATGCACAGGCACTCAGTATTTTTCCTTCAAAATGGGGTAGACATAGAGCGTATCGGCCAGCTCATTGCTTGCAGCTGCACAGTATTGCTGTTACCGTTCTGAGTCTGTCATCTGGCAATACCTGTAGCTATCTGAAAGCTCATTTTAAACCATGAAGTATTTTGGCATTATATCTCACTGCTGCCACTGCTCCCCCTTCCCATAGAGAGCTCTGCCACAGGCAGTCACAGGTACAAGAAAGAAAGACTCATTATACTCTGTAGCCCATTAAATGCCCAGGAACACCAAATATTTGCATGCATAAACTAAAACTGTTTTTCAATATGTACTTCTAGGTATTGCTGCTAGATAAGCTTTATACTTGGAAACTAACAGAAACGAATGTTGTTAATAAGGTACAGATCCCCTTCTGACAACGTGATTTTGAGGAGAAGTATTTGCAGGGTGAAAAAAAAAAAACCAGACAAGAGACCTAGCTTGGATATGCTGCCCTGGGAAGCAAGCAAGGAACAAATAAATGACACGCACAGATTAAAATTATTTGACTAAAGTGGGTGTCAGACTGTCTGTCTAACAAAGCATCACCCTGCACAACAAAAATTATTGAACACTCATTAAACAGCTCCTAAGTGTTCAGTTTCAACCTCAGGTTTTAAGTGGTCGCTATGGGTTTGGCCTGTAAACTGCAGCAGCTCAGTAGCTTCTCCTCCATCAGGGCAGACCCCTGCCATGTGGTGGCAACTTCTCCCTTCCCCTGTGGATAGCAGCATTTCAATCACTTGAGTTTAATCCAAGATCACAGGCACATTGGAACTCCAAATCAAATGCTCTCTTTGCCTCCCTCTTCTGCTTTCCAGCCAGAAGACATTGCATTATGCCTCTGACGAATGGGTTATGCCCAAGGCCATATTGTGAAGCAATCGTAAATTTGTAAATCGTAAAAAGCTAGGAATCTGCCCTGCCGGCACCCGATAATGCTCCCAGCACCTCTCCTCTGCTTGCCCCAAGGGATCAACAGGCAAACAGCCTGCACTTCTTCCCCAGACCCAGCTCGGAGAGCTCTGAGGTGGCCCAGGGAGAATAGGGAAACAATTTTCCTTCTCTTGTTCCTCCTTGCAGCCAAACAGAAATTCAGATTCCTGCAGAGACTCTCTTGTCTACAAAGGCACGGGGAAGTTGCAGCTTAGCTGCCAAGTGAAAACCCAACTGATGCAATCAGCTCGGACTGGTGAGGAGCCCTCCTCTGCTCACACGCCAGGGTATCGCCCCTACATCACTTGATCACTGAAGCACCAGCACCCTGGCTGACATGGCTAAGCACAGGCTAGACCTCCAGCACTCCTGTGCACTGGAACATGTACATGGCAGCCATACTCAAAATAACTGCAGATGCCCTCTTTCAGATGTGGGGAGAACGTAAGCCAGGACAGCAAAGAAAGCAGCAAGAGCTGCTGTGCCCTGTACTCACTGCACTGCTGTGTGTGCGCAGATATTGGTGCACAGAAGTGGTATCTCCCAGTATGGGTATGCAGAGACAACTCTTCTCTTGCTGCTGGGTTGAACATCTTGTTTCTCCATTGCTGTTCACTCCTAGGAACCCACCAATTTACTCTATATCCTTAGCAATGCTTGGCTCTGACATCTATATTTGATGCAGGAAAACACTATTTACTATGAAACAGACACTTTCTGTTCAAACCAGAGACAGAATCATAGAATCATAGAATCATAGAATCACCACTAGGTTGGAAAGGACCCACTGGATCATCGAGTCCAACCATATTTGCTTTGAAGACTAACTTACAAAATGTAATCCCTTTTCAATACAAAACCAAATCCTAGAAACAACATGTGCAAACATAGTACAATCGTGAAAGCTTTCCATGAGGTCTCTCACTGAAATTCACCGACTCTTTTCTCACATGACCAGCTGTCCAACTATGCAGGACAACACTTGCCAAAAGGCAGAGAAATATTTATGAGATCCCCACTGACTTTCACAGCCCAGTATTTTCCTGCACACCATACCCAAGCTTGCGAGCTCAGCCAAAGTAGAGACCTTTCCCAAGCACATAAATGCCACAGTTTGTACCATCACATTATCAGGACGGTGCTGGCGAGTAACTTGGTAATTAATACTTAATGAAACCTTTGTTTAAAATGTTTCTACTCCTTGAGTGAGTTGACCTTTGCATGTGCCATCTTCAGGCCTTCTTGCATTGTACTCTTCCTTCAGTAACTTTTGGGCAAATACTTCTACGCTGACAAGGCTATAAAAATGCCTATAATTTGTGGTTTATGCACTTTACAAATTACATATTACACCTTAAGTTCCATAATTAATATCTGCAGCTTATTAGCTCTATTTTAATCAAGTATAACATATAATGAAATTACCCATCAGTGTTGCTTTTGAACTTTTCATCCAGCTGTCACAACAACGTTTTGTTTTGTAGGTTAGTTCAGATACATTATTCAACAAAAGCAATAATTACACGAGTAGACGAAGTGTACAACTAATCCACTTAAAAATTATGATTGCCTCACATACCACTCTGCATATGTAGGAAAGTACTTATTTACTATACTCTTTAAAAAAGGTCATGTATTTTCATTTTTTTTTCTAATAATGTTAATTTGGCTTTGCAGATGCATCTCAACACAGCATGATTGTTTCCTGCATAATATTCACTTACTCTGATACACCTCTTTTAAAAACTATTGCAGTTGTACTTATAGGGGGAGCGGGGTATCTTTGCAGAAACACAATGAGGCTGTAGTCAGCAGCCCCACCCTCATCTGCAGGAGGAAGCAGCTTTTTGGCTTCTGGTTCAGAGTTCCTGCAAAATTATAAACTAGACTCTGTTCTTTAATATCCTTGCCAATTACTCATGGGGTGATTCTACCACATTCAGACACTTGTTAAAATCAAAAAGGAGTCAACTTGCCGAATTAACAATGGAATTTGATTGCATCAAATACAATTGCCCTGTTTCCAGTTCTGTTTCATATGACCATCTCCAAGGTCTGAACTCAGTCATCTTGAAAACAAGCAGCAGTTAGAGAAAGCACATCTAAGATGACAGCCCCTTTGTATTTTAACAATGTCGTCTTCTCTGCAGCGTGCAGTTTTCAGGGCACTGCTGCAAATGCATGATGGACGGGGGGAAATGGCATAGTGAGTGTATCACCCCAGTCATCATATGGCTTTTGGATGAATGCTGCTCGAGATGAGTGGCGCAGGAAGTGGAAAGAACATGGGGTGATGGTGACTCCAAATACTGACATATATCGGCACCCCTCATTGTGAACACTGGCTGCAATTCCCAGAAGTGGGCGTAAAACTGCACTTGGATTGCTAATAAATGGCATCCAAGATGCAACCGTCATCTCAGCATTTTGCTATGCAGATAGGGTTGTGCCTTCTGAGCAAAGCGACACGCTGCCCTCAACAGAAAGCCCTGTTTATCACTTGGAGATGCAATAAAAATAACAAATGCCCAGAGTAAACCTAATTCACTGTGCTACTTAGTATTTGAAATACATAAATATGTCAAGCAAAAGACCTCTAATAGACCCTTTTATCCTGGTAATAGTGTACATATAATTTTCCTCTCATTAGTACAAAAACTACCTAGGGAACTATCGGCCCATCCTTCATCCATTTAATCTGCATTAGTTTACTTTTACCTTGTGTTTAATCTGCTTTCCCTCAAGGTATTTTGAATAAATCAATAGGAATACATGATTGTTTAATGATTTTTAGAAGAGGTCCCTTCGACCACAGCTGCATGATTTAGAATGACTAATTCCACTTTTTACAATTGATCCTGCTACACGTGGCCCATCCATTCCTGCCACGTCTGGCCAAAGAGACCATAAGCTCCATGGTGAGGGGGCTCTTAAAGGGGCTGAGGAGGTCCCCAGCAGCTTAGGGGGCAAAATGAGTGAGGCAACAAAATATTCAAATTAAACACTCTTAATTCTTGGCAGCAGCTCCAGCTCCCAAGGGTAGCTCGGCACTATTACCTGACCATGCTTCTTGTACACGTGGGCTTTGGGGGGCACCACAGTGTCTTGCTCTTTGAAGTGCCTGAGGGTGACAGAGGATTTCCTGTGAGGCAGCAAAGAGAAGGCCCAATTTTGGTGTAGCAGAAGGGGCTCCTGATCCTGAGATTTTGGTCTCGAGTATGAATGTACATGCCTGCTGAAGCTCAGCGTACAAGCAGAGCTTAACAACAAGGGCAAACTGATTTGAAGTGCATCTCTTTCTAACTTCAAAGTCCTTTTGATAGTGTGAATACACCAGTGAAGAAGAATATCACTGAAAAGGAGTGTTATACCTGCTTATCCCATTCACCATGAAGCAGGCATGATTTAGTGTGTATGAAACTAGAGCCAGGATACATTCCTGTCATTGAGCTGTTGCCTGACGGGATGTATCCTCCTCAGTTCTGTTTCTCATCCCACCAGTTGGTGGATCTTACTTAAAAAAGGCTTAACTTTCCTCAAAAACCTCCAGACCTGTGTTACTACCCTGAGCATGGCAAAGTCCCAGACACTGAATACAAAAAACATGTGCAGCATAACCTTATTTTATTGTGATCATGAAGAAAATAAGCCAGTTAACAAGACCCCAGCCTAGTGTCCTGCGCCCTAAGCACACTGTTGTCCTGAGACTAGGCCTGATAACCCTTTACAGATGATTTTCAGTGTGCATCCCAGCCCTGGCACCCTTTGTCCAGTACTGAGACCAAACCCACTTCCCTCTCTTTGGCATGTAATCCTTTCTGTAAGTACAGAAACTATGGGTAGGAAGCTGTCTGAAGAATAAAGGTATCCACATCATGGCTGAAGGGACAGCCAGCACCTCTTGCATATCAATGTCACTTAGAAAAGGATGTAAGCTCCTGCTAAGAGTGATATCTGCGGAAACCAAGATTGATAAAGATTGATAAAGATCCCAAGCCTTGTGTGGTCCTCCTGGAGGTGGTGGCTCTGTTGGGTCTCGGTCCACTGTCAGAAATGTCTCTGTTTGGGGTGGGGGATTATTTTGAACTCTTGGCACAGAGGTCTGAGGACTGCTAGAGAACTATCAGCAGAATCACTAACAAGTCCAACCATTTAGACAGCTGAATTCACAGAAGTACACAAAATCTCTCCCCTGTCTGACCCGCTCTATTTTAAGACATTACTGGGTTCTGGATTAGGCCATATATTAAACTCAACAGTTCTGTTAAGACTAAATTCACCTCATTTCAATGGTGAACCTGCATGACACATGAGCACACTGGCAAACAGACCAGCATTGTATCAATGCTCAAAGCTGACACTCCTACAGCACTAAAGGAAAAATATTGGCAGTTAGATCTGATAAATTAGAAATCTTCTTTGATCAGGACACTGGAAGTGATTCAGATAGGCTGTGTGTCCTTACAAAATGCCAACGTACTGAAGACAGTACAGTTTATGGTGAATAATCTATACTCTAGGGTTTATACGTTGACTGTAGTCCAACAAAGACTGTCAAGAAGGCTGGCAGCTGAGAACTAGGGTACCATTTATTATTTATTCTATTATCAGCTTACTTAATTTCCAAAGCTCTCTGCAAGTTGATAAGAACTTTCAGGGAAACAGAGAGCTCTCATGTAAAGATCAGATGGCACACTACTGTGGAAACTGAAAATTGTCAGGGGTTCAGATAAGGTAACTATGCTCTGCACTGGAAACTGCTCCAAACATCACAGGAGCATCCTTGGAGTACATGAGGAGGTAGAGTGCAGAAGTCACAGTTGGTTGCTGTCACTGATCACTCTTCAGTTTGTTCTCAACTGCAAAAGGCAACTTGAGGTTTCAGGAAGAGAAAGCAGATGTTTGTGCCCACATGAAAAGTTTCTTAAGATGCTGAAAGGGTCCTTGATAGTGGAGTGTGTGTCTGTGTGTTTAATAACTGCTGCCAAATGAGTAGAACAATATATCAAGAAATCTGACTACTGACAAACATCTCCAAGCAGCCCACTCTCAAGCATCCCAGGACTGTCTCTGGCATAATACAGCACATCCAGTGACTGCATAGGGGAAAACTCTGTGGGACTCGAGCAGGTGTTACTCAAGGCACCTACAGTCTCACCTCCTCAGGCTCCCTTATCTGGCAGGCACAGTTGTTCTTTCCAGCAGACAGTGATCCCCTGCCACCTGTCAGTGGCCAGCTCTGAACTCCACTGGAGATACAACACAACAGGAGCAACATGAAAACTCAACATTTCTGCTCTAGATGCCCTACTTGCAGATCAAAGCCTCTGCCATGAAACCAACAACTTACCCAGTTCTTCTACTTGCCACCCAAAGCTTCAGGTCAGGGTTCCTCATTTAGCTCTGGAAATATTAGTGATGCTCTAACTAAAAGCTAACTTGAACAGCTCTGGACCCAGAACCATGATTAGCAGATGGTAAACTGAGTTACTGTACTGGCAGGATGACCCTCCCCATCTCCCTGGGCTTAAGCACTGAACTCTGACCACCTGGTAACACGCACAGACCCCACAGGAGACTGAGTAAGGGCCTTTGCAGTGAAAAGTAGAGGGAAAATGCATCTGGCAGTGAAGGATTTTTATTTTTACACAGAGAAATGAAGTCCAGGGACTATTGCCAAGCATCACACAGGAATGCAAGAAATGTGAAAACTTAATACAGATATTCTGAGTTGCAGTTCTGTGCATTAAATATAGTCCCACTCTTCATGCATATATTACCTCTATGTTAAAAAGAACAATTACTGAAATTGACATTAGTATCTTCTACCTCCAGATATACCGTTAAATACACAAGCTTATGCATTTTCTTCTCTTATATTTAAAAAGAAAGTTCATAGAGGAAATTTTTTCCTTCGTGGTGGAGTAAAGTAACATCTTTACTGGCATGTTACCTTCTGACTGTTTCAAAATATTACATCAACCACCTCAGAGTGCCTTTTTCTTTTTTTAGCTTTGTAAGTAAAATATTTATATTTTACTCGTTGACCAAATGATAAAACACTGCTTTTATCAATCAAACCAGACTGGTCAACCTGCAGCTAGAAGGGGAGCTGAAATGAAAAGCTGAAATGAAAAGAATGATTTTCTGTTTCTTTCCCTCCCTTCTTTTATCCTCTCTTTGTCCTCTAATGACTTGCTGAATTTTTCCCAGCCTCAGTTGGTGGAATATTACTTGTGATCTTTTTATTCACCCTTGAACTAAATATAAACATCTTTCTCCTGCAGCACACCCTTGTAATACGACCCTGAATCAGCAGGCGTTCCAGGCAACCCCTGTAGTTGTAAGCTTCTACCGATTTTGAAGTACCTCAAAACTTCGAAATGCCAGCAACTTAAACTTTAAAAGTTCATCCGATTAAATTTGCGATAGAATAGGCACTGTGCGATTTCCCTGCTTCCCTAGTATTTTCCACGACTAGTTTTTCTCCTAGTATTTCTTGCTACTGCAGCATCAGACCGTTTCTACATTTGTCGTTTCTGTGTTAAAATGTGAGTGGTTTAGAAGTTGCTTAATTACGACCACATTTTTTTAAATCAGCACGAAATGCATCCCAGTGTTTGACTTCAAGTTCCAGCTCCCCTACTAATTGCAGAAGCATCTAAGTAGTCCTCTCTTCTGAAAAGCAGGCTCTTCCAAAGAGCCTGACACATGCACCAAACTCTTAACAGCCACCAACTGTTTCTGATCATGGAAACCAGCCTCACAGTCCCAGAGCTGGGAGCTGCCTGCTGACCCTCCAAAAATCCTGCCCTGACTGAGGTGCCCAAGAGGAAGCTGGTGAGTTCTTCCCCCAGCCTAGACATTTAATCAAACCTAGCAAGCTAATCTGTCCAGCTTTTAGTAAATTATGCTTATATGCCCGAGTTAATAATATGTCAGAGGGACTTTCACTTTGTCTTTAGGACTGCAAATCCTTAGATTTTATATGCTTTTTCTTACGCTGTCAGCTCTTTGGAGCAGTGCTTGTTCTGTCTACGTGTGTGGGCAGCAGCAAGCACGGCACTGGTGCCACTAGGACACAAGTGAATATTAATAGCTACATAGAGCATGCCTGCATTCTCTCATTAGGAGCCGAATATGTTTGTGCTTGAATTGAAGAGACTGGTGGAGCATTTGAGTCTTGCACCTAACGTCATCTTGTGGCAAGCTTTAAGAAGAAAGTAACTTATTATTTCTCTGCTCACTTACTCTATCATTGGTCACTTTTTCTACTGGAGCCTCAAATATTGCCAGTGTTAGAAGCTCTAACATCAGCCCTATAGCTTTGGAATTGCTACAAAACACCAGAAAACAGAGGAACAGAAGCTAGCACTTGCTATTTGCATCTGTAAGCTGTGAAGCTGACTAGCCTGCAAGCCTTGAAATGGGGGTATTTGATCTTTCTTAGTTCAAGTAAGAAAAATCATGCAAAGAAAGGCACTGGGTTCAGGGGCACCATAATGAGCCCTGGGTCACATCAGCACACTATGGTGCTTCTCCTTCATCTTCCTCTCTGGTTTTCTAGCAGAGAAAACTTAGTACAGCTCTGTCTGTATGGGCACTCCCTCAGTCACCACGAGGCAAAGATTAAGCTTTTCTATGGCTCACAAGTCTTGCATGAGCAATTTCCAGACATGAAAAGAGGAAAAAAGCATTAATAAAAAATTGTTCCATAATTGCTTTCAACTCAAAAGAGAGAGGGTGCCCACTTCCCCTTGTGTTACAGGAAATACAGGTAAACTTTTGCTCTCAGCAGCAAACCAGCAGCAACTCTTCTGGCCTTACAGCAGTACAGATGTAGTAGTTACCCTTGCTTTGGACCAACAAATAAAATATCATAAGATCTCCACACTAGCTGAAAAGAACAGAGAGGAAACCAGCCTGTTACACTACATTGCACCCCTGCCCAGGGAGGTGGTTGAGTCACCTTCCCTGGAGGTGTTTAAGGGACGGGTGGATGAGGTGCTGAGGGGCATGGTTTAGTGTTTGATAGGAATGGTTGGACTCGATGATCCGGTGGGTCTTTTCCAACCTGGTGATTCTATGATTCTAAGGCAACACTTCACTTATGGCTGACACGTAACTGACATGCAAAATAAGGTGCTATGCTCCTGGGTGCTGTCTTGCCTGCCCTGGAAACCATTAATCCTATTAATTGCATATAAAAAGTCCGGTAGCAATTCTACAAATGAGTAAACACCAAGATAAAAGTGTAATCATACTAGTACAGCAAATTGGATTCAGATCCTCATTGAACAATCCTGTTTCATTTCAGCAATTTTATTATCACTGTTACTGGAACAAATTACTTTATTAAGCAGAAGGGGCTTTTGTAAAAGAATTTCTTCTTGTGGGCAATATCATGAAGCTCTGTAACACAAAACCAGCAATTACACTTGTCAGGGGATTTCTTTAAGCAATTCAGCTAATGGCTTGTGACAGGTAAGACTTGAAATGTTCATTGAAGCCTTCGCTCTGGTATATAGATATATTTTGTCAGCACAAAAAAGCAATTTTAGTGAAATGAATGCTTTGGACAGTGCTTTTGTTGAAATCCTGCAGAAGGCAAGAAGGCTTGGGTTTGGCTAATGGGCAGGACAACAGGACTGGGCAGGACACCTAGTTTAAATTAGGAATAAAGTGTGATGACAGTTACACAGTACAAAGACACAAATACCTGGAGAAATCCAGACTAACTCAATATCTGGGGAAAGCAGAGTAGAAAAGACTGCAGCATCAGTCTAAGCAGTAAGCTAAGGCAGTCTCCAGCTCTTGATGTGTCCACATCAAGGAGGAAGGACAACCTCAATTTAGAAGATGTTTCCATCAAAGACAAGTTATCAGGCTCATAGAATGGTCTGCGTTTGAAGAGACCTTAAAGATCATCCAGTTCCAACCCCCCTGCCATGGGCAGGGATGCTTTTCACTCCAACCTGGCCTTGAACAACTTCAGGGATGGGGCAGCCATGACTTCTCTGGACAACCTGTTCCAGTGCCTTCCCACCCTCACAGTAAATAATTTCTTCCTAATGCCTAGTCTAGATCTCCCCCTTTTCCAGTTTAAAACCATTACTCCCTCATCCTACCACTACACTCCATGATAAAGAGCCCCTCCCCAGCTTTCCTGTAGCCTCCTTTAAGTACTGGAAGGTTGCTATAAAGTCCCCCTGAAGAGAGCCCATCTCTCTCAGCCTATCCTCATGTGGGAGGTGCTCCAGCCCTCTGGTCATCTTTGTGGCCTCCTCTGGATTCACACTCTAACAGATCCATGTCCTTCTTGTGCCGGGGGCTCCAGAACACAGTACTCACGTGAGGTCTCATGAGAGTGGAGTAGAGAGAAATAATCACCTCCCGGCCCTGGACCTGCTGACCACGTTTCTTTTGATGCAGCCCAGGATACGGTTAGCTTTCTGGGCTGCAAGTGTACTTACTCACTCATGTTGAACTTCAGGTTGAGGAAAACTGCTAAGGGTGCCCTCTATCCCACTAACATTTTTGTCAGAGACATGGACAAACAACACTGCTCCCAGTACTAACTCTGCAGAACGCCACTCATCATGTGGCCCCGCTTGGATACTGAACCATTGACCATAACCTTTTGAGTGCAACCATTTGGCCAATTCTGTATCCACCAAGTGGTCCATCCCTAAAATCCACATCTCTCCAATCTAGAGACAAGAATGGCATGTGGGACAATGTCAAATAGAAGAAGAGAGAAACTTGGAGTGAACACAAAAAAGGTGAAGTGTCTGAAATTGTTACACTGCCTTGTCTGATGGCCATCTGTGAGCATCTTGAACTCATTGCTGATGTACCTGGATGACCTTTAATGGCTAGCAATTTTTTTTATTTTTTTTTTTTTCAGTTCTGCAAGTTATACCATTTATTATCCATAAAAAGAGCGGCTAGAAAACTGCTGTCCTGATGAAGCATACTCTGATGAACTGATGAACGGCTGTAGGATCTATGGAAGATAAGTGTCCTATAAACAAAACTACCAAAAATCTATTTTGATCTGTATTAAAGGTTTAAAAGGGGCTTCAAGGACAGAACCAAGCACCCAAAGAACCAAGAAACCTGTAGGCACTGAGGTCTGCTTTTACCAAAGCCATTAGGAAGCTGCTACCTTTGAGAATCTAGGGCCAGGGCACACCGATTTTGTGATGGCTTTGACGGTGTGAGCCAATAATGTTGTTGGTTGGTTGTGCTGACACGTGAGACATATTTTCTTTCTATTCTGCAGTTATCCTTCTCCTCTCAGGTGCCCCCTCCATGCTTCTGGAAAAGTTAGCTATGACTTCACTCTGTTGCTAAGCAGAACAGGTAAAGTACAGAAAAATCACAGATCACAATTTTAAACATGCCACCAGAAGTATGAAAACCATGCCCAGTCTTAGGCATCTCTTCTACCACAGGATTAATGCATGAACATGGAATCTCCCAGATGGCCACCAGACAAGGCAGTATGTCTATTTCAGATACTTCACCTTTTTTGTGCTTCACTCTGAGTTTCTCTTGTGTATGTCATGAAGTCAAAAGTCCAGGAGAGTTAATATAAATCCTTACATTCTCATTCCCCATGTACACGGCTATTTTGAGTGAATAGCTGGGGCTCCTAAAGATTAATGTGGACTTCAGCTTGGAGATCTGTGCACAGCTCCATTCAGCCCTGGTGTCCTCCATCTATTCTTAAGCCCTTTAATTCCAAAGGCAAACTTTTCTTTTTTTTTAAGGTCACCTCACCCCCCACCTCACTCTCACACACACAGTTCTTCAAAACAGGAGGCCTGCACTGGCCCTGTTTACTTAGAGCGCAAACATATTCAAGCCAGCGATGTCAGATTAAAGGAAGAAAGGGGAGAGAAATCAAAGCCTCTAAACTGCACATAAAAGGCAATCGCTGGCAACCAATCTGTTCTACTTCCAACTCTTTGCACTTTATGAATAAAGGTCAAGCCGGTATTGGCACCCAAATGTTAATGTTCTTATAAGGGTTTAAGCTGCTTTAACAGCTGAATAAGTGAGAGTGATCCACAGGGCCACACCTAATCATGCCCTTACAGCAGGGAAGACTTCTGCTTCCCAGAGCCGGCTGTCCACAGGGGCACAGGAAGGCCTACAAGAGCAAATTAATTGCCAAACGAAGACTCGAAGTTAACTAGCCCCTTCCCTGTCGTTCTTCCATCTGCTCTGCCTGCTCGTTGCTCTTTTACCTTAAACTATTTTGTGCTTATTTGGCTTGTCAGGCTTCTTTCTGGCTCTAGCTGTGTTTTTCACAACATTAACTAGTAAACAGAAAAAACACCCGCTGCCTTTTTTGGTTTGTTTTTTTTTAAAAATGACACACCTTTTTTAACTACCTTTTTTTTTTTTTTCAATTGATGTTCACAAGTCACAATTGTGTATTCCCCTCTTCCACAGCAAAAAGTTTTGGGCTAACTAGCAGCCTGACCTGGATACCAGTTGTATTTCAAAGTTGAAAATGCTACTCTCTATTTAAAAGGTAACAGAGCTTTGATTTTTGTAGGTTTGTGCTAAGTGTACTGAAAGCACTCAGCTCCCACAGGCAGCGATTAAATTCTCTTACCTAATTCTCTAGGCAGCAGCAGGGACCTAGCAACTTCGTGTCCACATTTCCAAATAAGCAGCATGCAGAAAAATGTTCTGAGTGTCCCTGTAAGAGCTTACTGTACCAGACAGGCCTCACCCAACAAAGGAAAAGAGGTTTTACTGAAGAAAGCAAAAAGTCAATATTTGGGATATGTTTTCATAAAGTCAGGATGAGTGCACTGCCAAATTAATTCATGTCTGGCATTTACAAACAGTAACTTGATCTTTCAGCTGGTGCCCTTGCCAAGTCGAGCAGTTTTTAAAAATTAAATTTCTGTAAAGGTGAATTTAGTGCTAATGAAATTGAAAGACCAGTAGGAATAGTTCGTGCAACGCGCTGGCCTGCCAAGCCCTGCAGGAGCTTCCCTCTGTGGCTGACAGGGCATCTAGACCTGGAGCTGTGTAAAACGGATTGCTCAGGTCCTGGGCCTCACCCCTTCTAGGGCAGCCGGCTGGGATTTCTTTTTGAATGCACAGAGACAAATCCAGCCATTTAACAGGCTGCTTAAGGCAAACTGCCCAGCACTGAGCAGATATTCGCTGCACTATTTGGACTCAGAGCAGAGAAGAGGTTAGCAGTCATGTTATACTTTCAGCTGCGTGTTTGACAGCTAGAGCTCTTGAGATCCATACTGCCTTCCTGCAACGCTATCTGGAACGGCATGGAGGAGAGGTCATCTGCAAGGGTTCAGCCAGCATCCAAAAACTAACTTGTGAACTGCTGAGGTTCAACAGGGATGCTTCCCTGAGGCTGAAGAAGTACCTGAAGCCACAAGGGGAGTCATCCCATTTACAGTGCTACTCTGCTTCTCCTGTGGCCCCAAGTAAGAATCATAGAATCATAGAATAACCAAGTTGGAAGAGACCCACTGGATCATCGAGTCCAACCATTCCTATCAAACACTAAACCATGACCCTTAGCACCTCATCCACCCGTGCCTTAAACACCTCCAGGGAAGGTGACTCAACACCTCCCTGGGCAGCCTCTGCAGTGCCCAATGACCCTTTCCGTGGCAAATTTTTTTCCTAATGTCCAGCCTAAACCTCCCCTGGCGGAGCTTGAGGCCATTCCCTCTTGTCCTGTCCCCTGTCACTTGGGAGAAGAGGCCAGCACCCTCCTCTCCACAACCTCCTTTCAGGTAGTTGTAGAAAGCAATGAGGTCTCCCCTCAGCCTCCTCTTCTCCAGGCTAAACAACCCCAGCTCTCTCAGCCGTTCCTCATAAGACCTGTTCTCCAGCCCCCTCACCAGCTTTGTTGCTCTTCTCTGGACTCGCTCCAGAGCCTCAACATCCTTCTTGTAGTGAGGGGCGCAGAACTGAACACAGGATTCAAGAAGCAGTCCCACCAGTGCTGAGTACAGAGGGAGAAGAACCACCCTGGACCTGCTGGTCCCTACTAACCCTACTACATATTCCAACCTATTCCCACCCTGGAACTCAGCAGGCAGCACCTCCAAGCCAAACCCTCTAGATCCCAAACAGCTCTCTCGCGGTGAGCAGCCTCTCCCTCTGCAAAACACCCTCATGGCACGTGAATGACTTTCTGTCAATAAAGGATTTGGGAATATGATTTCAGACCAGTTGACTGGCAGGGCTCTTACTGAAAGCTCAGCTTTGTGGGTCAGGTCCTCCCTGCTTCAAGAGGGCTGCTGCATGCAGGCAGCACCGGGCTGCTGGCACGCTCGGAGTCACTCTATGCACCGCTGCACATCTTTGCATCATTGTTTCTGAGGCATTAGCTTTCCATAAAAGCTTATGTTCCTCTTCTTCTTCTTTTTTTTTTTTTTTATTTGCACATTTATGGTAACGAAATCCTCAGCCAGGAGAACCCTCCTCTTACCTCTTCCTCAGCCAAGTCTCAGCGCCACTTGGTATCTGCCGGACTTGTTTTCCACATCATTAACTACAATTACCTATCCGGCAAGGGGATTAAAAAAAAAAGAAAAAAAAAAACAAACCCAAAAAAACAAGCTCCAACTTCTGGCTCCGGCAGGGACACAAAGAGGAGCTCTATTTGCACATTCCAGCTGCCTTTTCCCTTCCCGACCTCGACCGAGGGCGATTTAAGAATAAGCGTGGGGGGCAGCGGGTGTAGCTCCCCGCGAGAGAAACGGGGGGCACCGGGCTGCCCCGGAGCATCGTCCCCCGTGCTCAAGGACCTGCTCGGCCTCCTCCCCCTATTCCCGAGCGAGCTCCGGCTCCAGCGTTTCCATTGTCAATGCCCCAAGTTGGTTAAACACGCACCCCCGGCCCCCTCCCCACCCCGCCCCTAAGAAATGCAAATGCTGCCAATCCTATTTTATGTTAAAAAGCGAAAAAAAACCCAAACAAAAAAACCCCAAACCCACATTTCAATGTATTCTTGTCTTGTATGACTGGCTAAGAGCCTCTAAATCCCCACCATTTACCAAATTAAACTAATTGAAAGAGCTTCCAAAAGCCACATCTGTAGGCTGACGTCTGTCCCTGCCTTTCGCTTTAGGCTGGGGGAAACTGTTCTCCATCCCATTGATCCCTGAATAGTCACGCCTGTCAGGAAGCCACATCAACCATTATCATTCTAATTTTACTGCCTTTCTTGGTCCCTAATCTAATTTGCAATGATGCTTAAGCATTTCGCGAGGCCACAGCACTTTCTTCAGAATTTCAACAAGAGCATTAAACCCCCAATTTACATTAATGAAGTGCACATTTAATTAGGGGAGAGGGTAAATGGAGGGCTCTTCAAGAGCGGTTTTCGTGATATGATAGGCACTTGAAAAACGAAGATGCACCTGATAAAAGACTCGGTGCAGCCTTCCTGCCTCATTTCATCCCTCGGCTCCCTTCCCTGCTCCCACACCCCTCCGAGTCCAAGAGGACAGGGTCGGGCAACGAGAGGGGGCAGATCCCTTCTGGCCCGGAGGGAGCTCTGGCTCCAGGGGTCAGCTGTGTTTCAGGCCCCACACTGCACAAACCTGCATGGAATCTATATCCAGCCAACCCCCTGTGCTTTCACATATTCAAAGCCATACAATTGCACCCTCAAAATGGTTGGAAACAGCCCTCTCTAGCTAAGGTTTTGCCTCCTTGAATGCATCCAAACATGTGCACGGACCCAAACCTCAGTTTCTGGGAGCACACCACCTCTCACTGAAGGTTTTAAGTATCTTGGCACAACCAGACTCCGATTGGAGCTCAGGCTCCATGTCCTACTACTGCTTCTCCGGACAACCCTCAGCAAAGTAAACTCAGGCTGGGTTCCAGTGTTTTTTAAAAATCAATTCAGTACACGTATCTCTACAATTTTCTGTAGCTACGCTCCTGTTCTGCTGTACCTTTGAGTGTCAGAGAACTCGTCTCTTTATGAGCCTTCTCCTCTGAAACCAAGGTAGGAAAGAAGAAACGAAGTGCCAGCTGGAGTCGGCTGTGAGATGCTAGTTGGACATGCCTCCCCACAGCAGCTCAGCAGATGCTCCTTCAAACCAGCCCTCCTTTGAGGGAGCTGGCAACTTCCCATGCCACAACTCAACCCTGTGTGCTCAATCCAGCAGCACGGGGACTTCCCTGAGGTCCAAGCCCCTGTTCTCCCTCAGTTCTGCTGCTGCAAGCAAGCAGGTTCGCGCTGGAGCATCTCTCACAGTGAAGCACTAACAGAACACACAGGCTTCAACTTGTATCTCTGTTGTCACAGTGAGTAGAGAAAATAAAGCTAGAAGAAGGCTTGGCAAGTCACGTTCTTTTTTCTTTACAGTTCTAGTAGACAACACAACACAGATCTGATCTTCCTAAACCTCACAAAGCTAGCAGTGAGGGCTTTCTGTACTGTGCCACATCAACTAGCCTCATCTCATAATAACCAACCTCATATAAACCAGTTTCATAGAGACAGCTTATGTGAAGTTTTCTTAAATCAAAGGTTGTTCTTTGAAAGCCCTATCAAGACTGCAAAATGTGACAGAGGAGAAGGGCAGCAATGATGTGTATATAACAGAAAAGGATCATGCAAAACCTGTTATAGGAGACAACACAGAATGAGCCACAAAATAATCCCTGAGCCTCTGACAGAAACATTGTCAAAGAACCAGCAGGAGGGAAGATGTAACAAAAGAGCACACACAGACGGATTATTACTGTACAAGTGGAGGAATCTGAGAAGTAAAATAAAGGAAGTGATTTGGAAATAAGTAAGTAGCTGACAGAGTGAGAGCAGAGTGATTTCTAGCAGCAACGCAGCAGGAGACAAGCCTGAAAAAGGCGAGGATGAGGGCGAGGGTGAAGAGGTTAAGCAGCAGAGAATGAAGACATGAGAGAAACTCGAGAGCAATGCCTCACAATTACACAAAGACTGTTATGTCAGCTGAGATACTTTGGGGAGCTACATTTTAGCAGCAACAGCACCACAAACAAGCGTATTAAAGTTACAGACTACTACCAAAAACTTTCCCACCAATTATACACCCTCTTCCAACACTGTTCTCTCCAACATACAGTTGTCTCCCCTTCAACTGCAATGTTGTCTGCTTTGGACTATCCCCTTGACTGAAGGCAGAAGTAATATAGCACTTGCTGTGAAGCACAGGACTTCCCCAGCCCCAAGGCTCTCTGGGGGCAGGCAGGGCCAGGTGGAGCAGGCATCTCGGCAGCCCCAGCAACTCTACAGGGGACCCTGATCAGTGCCCGCACCACTTGTCTGCCAGGGTGCAGGGATAAGGGTGTGCATCTAGGGCTTCTTCCACTCCCCTTCTCCCCAGATTCTTGATCAGCAGCAACTCTGTCTGCCACCCAGAAATACTGAGGCTGTTTTGCCCAGGGTACAAAAGCCAGCCCAAAAGTGCACTTCAGTGGGAGAGACTGTAGAGGGAAGGATGGGGAGGAATTTCTGTGAGAACAGGCAAAACCCAGCACTGCCGTGAGCCTCCTTCCTGGAGGTGTTGTAGCACAGCAGTGTCTTGCTTCCACTGGCTAGGGATCTCTAAGTGGGTGTCATAGGTCTACCACTACAGACAAAAACCTGTGTTTGAATGCTTCTCCAGCACATCAGGATTTGGTTTCCATGCTTCTGGCATTCATCAGAATGGAGGAATTGGTTCTTGTTTCCTGGAGTTTATTATAAACACGGTTCTAGAGTGAGGGTCATTTGAACCCTTCTCTGGTTTGCTGACAGTGGTATTTCTGCTGCAATACAAGAAGATTCATAGAATCATAGAATAACCAGGTTGGAAGAGACCCACCGGATCATCGAGTCCAACCATTCCTATCAAACACTAAACCATGCCCCTCAGCACCTCGTCCGCCCGTCCCTTAAACACCTCCAGGGAAGGCGACTCAACCACCTCCCTGGGCAGCCTCTGCCAGTGCCCAATGACCCTTTCCGTGGAAAATTTTTTTCCTAATGTCCAGCCTAAATCTCCCCTGGTGGAGCTTGAGGCCATTCCCTCTTGTCCTGTCCCCTGTCACTTGGGAGAAGAGGCCAGCACCCTCCTCTCTACAACCTCCTTTCAGGTAGTTGTAGAGAGCAATGAGGTCTCCCCTCAGCCTCCTCTTCTCCAGCCTAAACAACCCCAGCTCTCTCAGCCGCTCCTCGTAAGACCTGCTCTCCAGCCCCCTCACCAGCTTTGTTGCTCTTCTCTGGACTCGCTCCAGAGCCTCAGCATCCTTCTTGTGGTGAGGGGCCCAGAACTGAACACAGGATTCAAGGTGCGGTCTCACCAGTGCCGAGTACAGAGGGAGAATAACCTCCCTGGACCTGCTGGTCACGCCATTTCTGATACAAGCCAAGACGCCATTCACACCAGATAATAAGATAAAGCAAAACTGCTTCACCATCCCCAGCCATTGTCCCTCTGTGGGTACTGGAAGTGGGTATCTAGATTTGGAATGCCTTGCTTGGCAGCACTGCAAATGAACCCTCTTCAGTCATCCCATAAAAATGCTCCTGCCTGACCTCTTGAGCAGCCAGAGCTGTGGGTGGCAGTGGCAGACGCACTTACCTCAAGCTCCTCGTTTCTCACGGCTAGGATGAAAAGCAGGGCTAAACGTCCCTGCCATTAAGTGTTACCATCATTGCTATTCTGTAACCTGGAGGCAGAGCGTTGTTTGCATGGCATGGGTGAGTTCCAAAAGTCTGCCAGCATCCACCAGCACAGATCTGTGTGGCATCAATTGCCCCTGCTGGCACTCTACTGGCAAACTGAGCAGCCCTGGAAGAGCCACGAGGAGTGGCCAGGATCCAGCCTTGCCAAGATCTTTGTTGCCTGCATTCTTGTTGCTTACTGTTGGAAATTTGCCTTGATGGGGACTCTGTGGGGGATTTTTGGCCCAGGAGTTGGCACAGATTTTGCTTTACAAAGGACCATGGTATTGGGCCATGCTGCCATCCATCTGTGCATACAACGTGCTGCCCATGAATGAGGATGAAGTTTTCTCATTGCTGGAAAGCAAAGATCCTAGAGTTACTTCTTCTTTCCCTTCACTTTGATTTCGTGGCACAGGGGTTGCTTTTCTTCAAAACTAAGCAAAAGGCACAACAGTATAAAAAACATGGAGCCCTTTTTTCAGTCTTCTTTCCACACTTTATAGGGATTTTTTTTTTTTCAGTTCACAGCAGAGGAATTTGGCCCAATTTCCTTGTAAATAAAATGCTGGATTGAAAGCATGTTTGTGTGTCCACTCGCAAGTAGCACATGAGCAGCAGGATCACAGGGCTGATGTAGTATGGAATCCCATTTCTAAACAGAAGAGTAGCATCCAGCAGAGTGGTTGAAGCCTAGATAAATCCAAACCATTACGTGGATTCAAGCAAGCTAACACAGAGCAAAAATACAAAAGCAATAATGAAATGCTTATAAAAAGTCAGAATCTGGGAAACTGTTCACTGCTTAAAAATCATGATGCCTTTTTAGTCACTTGTTCACCTAATATGTTAACAAACTGAAGCTGTTCTTTTTTTTGATGGCCATGTGAACTAGATCATGTTGTAGATGGCAGCTGTGCTAATTCATCCATGCCAGCAGCCTGTCTGTTGAGATGATAGCAAGATTCCTTTAAAACTCTGACAGCTGTGCTGGTTTTGCATAGGATCTTCAACAGAAATCTGCCAAAAGGAAGAAGGGACTATCAGAGTTTTGTAGCCTTAAAAAATGTCAACAGAAATCTCCATCAAATAACTTCAAACACCTAATAATTCATGGTGCTACTTTCCACAGTGCATTTATGAAGGATCTCTCACTAACACAAGAGTGCTTTCCAGCATACCAGGAAGCTTTCTGAAGGCATAAGACCCTCTTAAAGTTCTAATTTATCTGTCTCAAAACCACTATATCCAGTTTAGATCTGTTTAACCTTATTTTTTACCATAATATGATTATATCCACAGGATATAATCCTGTGACCACAGGACAATGAACAAGACATTTCAGATGCTTTCCTTTTGGAAAACTACTGGAAGGACTAAGTAAATTATCCAAACTTATCAATTAGAAATTCACTTGAAAAATACTTTGATTTTAAAAATGACCATTCCCCATTGTCTGCAGGACTACAGAAATTGCTGATCTCCAGCAGTGCCGTTATGAACTTTGCAGACCTGAAACCCCTTCCATAAATTCAGCTTCCGTGCTGAGGTTAACAAAATACTTGAAACACAATTTTGGTAATCTGACAGTCTTGTTTCAGTAGCCTTGAGAACAGCCTGGATTTCTGCAGATTACTGGAAGGCTACTCAGGCTGTGCATGGTGCCAAAATCAAAGTGATCAATAAAATTGAACATTTGTAGACTTCATAACATTAGGTATAATTCAAGCATTTTCCAATCAGGAGATAGATGGAAAGCACGCTGGTAGCATTTACTACACTTTACTGGCACCCAGAGCCACGCTGTGAAGAGCTCTAGCCTGAAGACTGGAAGCAAATAGCGGCAAAGCCCAAAGCTTGGCATACACTAAGTAACCTATCTTTTCAGCATCTTATAACTGTATACTTGGGAGTGATGGTCAATATCTAAATTCTTGAGCTCTCAGTTGCTCCTAGAAGATCCTCTTTATTCCCCACTTAATTTATGGAAGACTTATTGTCTTAATCAGCTCTTTAAAAGCAATGGATGGAGAGCTGATCAGCTCTCTGCACTGCACTGTACTGCTCGTGGCAGTACAGCTGGGTGTGCTGTGCTGCATGCTCTGCATTTGTTCTGCAGTCACTCCACCTCAGGCAGGAGTTCTGGATCACAAAGGAGCACTTGCAGTTTTACCTTCGCTGTGGTTCCATGGCGGGTCATGTTGTTGTATGTCTCACTGATTAAGAATAATAGTTTTGTCATATGGCCTTTTCCACTTCTACGAAAGATACCACGCCAGTTATCTTTCAATGCTATCCAGCATTCAAAAATGTAAACAACAAAAGGAAAGGCAAAGTAGTTTCAGTCAAGAGGCTTTCCAGGGGCTGCAACAAGCTTTGCAGCAGACCCTTAGCATATTGGCTATCCTGAATACTGCTCCAACAAAATAGCACAAGAGAAAACATGTGCTAGTGAGAGTGAGACCACCCCATTTGCAGAATATCTCAGCCCATTTTATGTCAAAAGGTGTGACATTCATCAGGTTTCCCAACACTCTTTTGCCATTTATTTGCCCAGCGTTACAGAGGAGTTAACTCTAATATGAATCTTTGCCATGCAACATGGTATAAGTGGAAATCTTAACCACATAACCGTAAACGAGACTCCGTGCAATACTGCCTTTCACTGGGTTGCCTGTGGAAATGAGACATCTACAGTCACTAGAAAGGTATTCCACAAATCCAGTCATTAGTAATTAAGACTAACCTGCCTTCTTCAGCCCGCTGGAAGAAGATAATGTCATTTGGCTCATATTTGGGAAGTTTTCATTTCCCTCTGGTACAGCTTCAAAAATATTAAATTATACCACACTGAAACAATCACCTGAGGATAACTCCAGCAAACAAACTGATTCTTACACCCAAGTCTCCCAGGCAGGGACTGTAATTAGGATAACAATCCCTGTGACAAAAAATTATATAGTAACGAATAGTAATTGCTCACTGGGAAGGATGTGAATCGGGAGACAAAGGGAGAGGATGAATGAATTGAATCCTTTAACCATTGAGAGAGGGTGGTGGGAGGGTAAGAGCAGAAACAGAAACACATTTAGGATTCAGTTCTCAAGGGAGGCTGTAACGGGTTTGTTAGCAGAAATGCACTCCCACTCGGCGTGCTGCTGGAACCATGCAAAACCTGGTGCACCTGCATTTTTCAGTGCACAATCATCTCTTCCAGTCACAGTCTCCTGACACGCTGTTCCGAATTCTAGCATGTCAGAAAAACATTTCTGAGGATACGCTGGCATTTCTGAGCGTGCATCTGTTGCACACTCTTGAAATGCTGAAATTTCTGTAATGTAACATAGATGTTTGTGAATATTTTTCCACAGCATAACCGGGAAATATGTCCTTTTAGATATACACATTCCACTACACTGCAGCCAGCTGAGAAATTCTAGCAGTTCCAGGATAATACCATAGCAATTTAAAATTGAGTATAGGTAGCTGTTTTCCTTCCCTTTCTTTTCTATTCTTATCTGCAGATGCCCAGATCTCATAAAATTTACTTTTTTTTTTCCTTTTTCCAAATTTCTGTTCCCAGATAATACTAGATTATGGTTTGTACAGTTTTACATGCACTCAATGCTGTAAAACCTTCACCACACCTTCAGGTCCCTGTAAAACTAATGGTGAAGGGCAAAACTGAGTATTTCATTGAAGACGGCCTATTTAATTTTTGCCTTTTAGTAAATACCAGAACTCTATTCCTGTACAAACACTTGCCCTTACTAACAAATAAAATATAGATGTCACATGAGCCTGTGGCCTTATCGAAAGTCCACTAGTGTCACTCTAAAGAGCTAAGAGGAGTGGATGAAATGGTTGCTGTTTACATGGATTCCTGAGAGGAAGAAAAGAAGCCTCATTTGCCTGCAGAGCTAGACTTCACCAGTTATTTCTGCATAGTCCCTGCTGCTTCTGTCTTTTGTTTCCCTTGCTCCTTTTTATTTTTTTTTTATGTTTCTCTCTGCTTCATGTTTCAAGTCTTGTTTTGGTTGGGTGCTATGTGTGAAGGAGAGCCAGGCTAATAACAGGATTGTCAGTCACAAACTCTTTCACTGAACAAAGCAACTGAAATATTGGAAGCAAATTAATGATAACATTCACCGTTAGATGTCAAAGCTGGGGCCATAATTATTATTTCGTTTACTGGAAACCTAAAAAGTAGGAAAGGACAGAGTTATTTGACCTACACTTAATGCAGAGGATCAAGTGGTAGAAATTTGAGTGCAGTGCTCAACTAATTAGTAATTTTAGCTACATTGCAGCCCCTCCCTGACCCAAGGTTCCTATTTAAAATTTAGATACTGCTTAAAATATTTCCCAGATGTATGAGTTTTGATGTAGTCAGGTCCCTTCTGGAGTTAAGAATACACTACTGCCATCGGAATTTTTCCTTACCACAGCAGTGGCTGAAATTCAGCCTTAAGTTGCATCTATCAGATACGCTTCCTCCTGCCCATTGCTGCTTCCTCCTACTTACACCACACAATCCCATGCATGTAGACATCAGAAGTTCCTCTGTGACACTTCTGCCTCTACTTCCTCCGAGTCCATCGTACATACAAATCTTCCTAGTCCAAATATTCTTATGTCTGCATCTCATGGTGTCTTTGGTCTCTGTGAGCTCAACTCCTTCCCTAGTGTTGATATCCTCGCACTGGAGCTGAGCCTCATTCTGTGCTGTACAATTGCAATTACTGAAAGCATGAGGTTAAAAAATACTTCTCGGTGTATTTTGAAGCTAAACTGCTGCTTGCTACACAGTCCTTAAACACCACAGTGGCAGCTGCAAATGCTCCAAACAGAAGATACAGCCTAAAACCATGAATTATTTACTCTTGAGGAAGGATTCCAGGTATTAAACTATTTGGGAAACAGTTTACCTTTCTTTCTGATTTAATTTTGTCTTTAATTTATACTTGTTTAACACTGAATTGTCATTTCTTTGAAAAAAAAAATTGGTGAGTTTAAGCTGAATTTTTTAAGGCTTCTTCACTCTTCACCTGTTTGGAAGACTTGTCTTGGTATGGGATGAGCTGCCTCCTAGAGCATCTATTTGTTAGCATTTATTAAGCATTTTAGACCACACATTCTATATGTAGGGAGCTCCAGGTAGCTTCACCATATCTGGCCAAGGCAGGTGAAGTCTTAGCAGAACAAAGGTCCAAATCAGACTCTTCCCACATGTTTTGTGGCAGCAGAACAGCAATTAGCAGCATTTAAAGCAAACAAAACATATTTTAACACTTACAAGGTATTACTTTTAGCCAGGCACTTCATTATCAACAAGGGAAATAATTATTTTAGTCCTTTCCCTAAGTCTACAGCCTGCCCCACCCCATCCCCTTCCACTGCTTAGCTTACTCTGAATCTGGTTTATTTGTTCCCTTTTGTCCTCACAGTCTTAGACCAGAAAGGAACAAATATATTTTATAGTCTGATCAAGGTGGGTGTTCCAGTGAAAAGCTCGCATGCTTTGTTCTGAAATAAGGGTTTAGGAAGGTTTTTTTAAACATTTACTTATAAGAACAGTAGCCTGAGAGCCAAGGAAGAAATAGTTTAAAAGCTGTTGTCATTTGATGGTGTAGAAATAATCTGCAATGCAGAAATAATTTGCTATGAGGTTAGTTTAAGTTTGCTGGATGTTCACTGTTGAATTAGTAAATTTATCCCCATTTCACATACTGATCATCAGCCTGTCAGAGTTGTGGAGCCTCTGTTACAAGAATCCTCCTCAACCAACTGGAAATGCTCACCAAACCAAACACTTTATCTCCCTGTTTGTGAAACACAAGTTATTTCTAAGCTTCTATATTTTTTTCAAAATACCTAGGCTTTTAGTGGAGATCACAGATTTGGATTTCAACTCTTGGATGCACCTTGGGAAGAGAAGAGAAAACAACAGAGAACACAGAGGGGCCTGGCAGTTTGGGTGGTATTAAAAAAAAAAAGTATTCAGGCAGAGTGTAGTGAGAATAGTGGTTTGAAAACACAGCCTTGAAGGAAGAGTCTCCAGAGAATCAATGGGAAAGGAATAAATAAAAAGAAAGTTATAAATTCATCTATTTGCTCTTCCCTGACCCTTGCTTTTACTCCTCTTCACAGCAACTACCCTGGGAAAGGCACAATGCTTTCCCCTGTCACAATATTGAGAAAAATTGAAATGGGGAAGAAAGACCACCAGATGCTTTATTGTCTTAGGCGTTTCCACATAATTAGCTGGGAATAAAAGTCCTCTGCATGGTTTCATTGCATTGAATGAACTTGGATATTGCTACACAGTACTGTGTTTTATGATTCATGCTCTGTTATCCAGCGGCTTTTTGAAAACTGCCAGCTACTTTATCACTGATGGCCAAGCCTAGGCCTACACTTAAAATGCAGCAATGCAAAGTTAACTGTGCATGACAGATGTCCATGAAATTGTTTAACACACGCACGCATGCACACACCACACACACACACACACACACACACACACTCTGTCTCTCTCACAAAGCTGTCTCTTGCCCTCCAACCCTCTCCTGCCTCTCTCACTGTGCGGTCTGTGCCAGTTTTAAATACAAGTAAAACCTGGGTACTGCAGAAGAAATTGTGAATGCATGGTGGGGACCACAGGTTGCTGTAGGAATCATGTGCTCTGCCAGCAAAATTCCCAGAGGGATTGTTAGTATCACAAAGCCAGCTCCTCTGAGTGCGCTGAGGGAAGTTGGGTCCTCTGCTTCTCCTTCTCATCTCCTCTTATACACACTTCCTCCCTACAGCTCTCCTGCAGATGGGAAACTTTGGAGCGAGGGCCCCAAGGTGTTGAAGTTCTCTGTGTGTTTTCAAAACTGCTAGGAGCTCCACTTGCAGAGGAGAAACTCATGGAGCATAATCTTCCTGCTGTTGCACCTTGTACCTAACTGTCCATTGACTTCTGTGGCACAGGATTACAATCACAGGGTCTACAAAATTTTCACATGAAGTGTTGCTCCTCTGAGAAGAATGGGGGTTGCCCTCAGTGGAATTACTGCCCAGATAAACTGGTCCAAGAGAATCGTACTCTAAGAGAAAGACTGTTTCGGGCACTCAGAAAGGAGTTCACAGTGGCTCCGTGCGGGGAACTGCTTGGTGCCTGGCGTTCACTCCTGGGAAGCATGGGTCCTTCCCTGCTCCCCAACTCACTTGTCAAGCACTGTGGCATAAAGCGAGTGGGGGGTGAGCATATCCTTCTCCTTTCTCTGCCTTCCATGAACAGCTCTATTGATTGCCATCGGGTTATTAGCATGGGAAGGTGGTACCCAGTGTGAATGCAAGTGACAGCAACGAGCCAAAAGAAAGGAAATGGGGAATTGGCTCCCCTCAGAAGGAAAGGCAAGAAGTCCCCTGACCCTGCTTGCACTTACTTTGTATTCTGCAAGGGAAGAGCCCTTTCCCCAAGGTTTACTGGCTGCTCTGACAGGCAGGAAACAAACTATAAGAAACCTTCCCAGTGCTCTGCTGTAGGGACACAGAAGAGCATCAGATGAGTTTGCCACATGCCAAAACCCACCTACAATAAATAAGCATCTGAAAAAAAAAAGTAAAAATCAAGAACAAAACAGAAGTTTTTTTGTGTTCCTTTTTCTTATGTCTAAACAAACACACAATTCACTCCTGTTTAACATCAAGGTATTTTGCAAGGAAAGCAATAATTCTGCTATAGCGAGTATTGGGCCAAATTATCTAGCATCAAGCCAGAGGTGGCCCAATTTCTTCTGCTCAGTGATTTGGGCTTGTGCCCCTGCTCTACATACCATAAAAGCAGCAGATAGCTCAGTCTCCGGTAAGCTACACCCAACTCCAAACCAAAGAGTCAGACCATCCTGTCACGATTCAGAGCAGACCTTGCTGTACCTTCTAGAAGCGATTTCAGAAAGGGAACCAAGAGGCTGGAGTGACAGGTGCCACTGATGTAATTTGCTCATGAGATTTCTTTTTAATGGGTATTTTTTTCCTCTCTGACACCGACTAGAAATTCAGACTTATTTTCAATTGCCTAAGTAACCAGTTCCATCTTTCATACCCAGGGCTGAGTGAAGCTTATCTGATATAAGGCAGTGAAGATCCTCCAGAAACATCAAGAAAATGATGCGCTTTTGATCTTTACTTGGGGAAACAAATGCCACAGCTCCCTGTCAAAGTTTTTCCTTCTTCAGCAGAGCATAAAGCAGCTCAGCAGGACACCAATTAAGCACTGCAGGATGCCCTCTGTGTTTCTGTATGTCTGCATGCCTGCCTGCCTGCGTGTGTGTGTGTGTGTGTGTGCGTGTGGCTGGTGGGTGGCCTGCTCAACATTTTGGTGGATGTTTCATTCCCACCCCTTTTACTACGACCCTGGTCAGGCCACTTTTATGCCAGTGACAGCTTCATGAAGCACAAAACATGGAGCAATACATGGCATGAAATTGGCAACAAAGCCGAGCAAAAGAAGGAACAATTCTCTGGCAGGATGTGATCACAATATGGCTGATTGGATCTGGAAGCAGATGCCAGCAGCGGGTATTGTCCCGGTGACTGAAAAGACATGACCCCCAAGGTACAGAAGACAACGAGGCCCTCCTTATGAACCACAGGGGGAGGGGAGAAGAGGTGAAACCAATGAATAAATCAGGCCATGGAAACAGGGGAGAAAAGAAAATGCTAAAGAGGACTTTTATGGGGGACAGGGGCAGCTCAATATGCAAGAGCGTTGCCTCCCCAGCTAGCTGAACACTTGCTCAGACAATGGCTTTTTAACAGATGGGAGCCTTGCTGAAAGGGGCCAAGTTCTGTGCAGTTGAGAATCCCTGTTTGTTTAGTCTGCAGCTCAGGCAGGTGTCTGCAGAAAGGCAATCCAGCAGGTTAAGTGTTTCAGGGAGGTTTAAGACAGGCAAGCCGGCATATCGAGGAGGATTGGTTTTATCGGCAGGGGACTGATCTTGTTAGACTTGTTGGTGAAACCCTTGGGAAGGAGAGGAAAAAAAGAGATCTCTTTTCTTCTTTCCTTCTAAGGACAGATTTCTTGATCTGGGCAATCAAGCCCCAGTAATAAATCCTGCCAGTAAGGCTGCTTCATGTCACAGGTACCGACAGAGCACAGAATGTTGCAGCTTGCAATGTCACAACTCTGTGCTCCTAAACACATTAGTTCTTTTCCTCTTTTCCTACAATACATTTGAAAACCCAGCTGTTTACACTACAGTTTTCTGAATGGACTTCTTCATCTGTTTTGGCATTTACTAGAGATCATTGAAATTCGACTCACAGGGCTCCTGACCTCAGCAATGTGCAATTCTCCTCTGCAGTTACAGAGATGCTGCCATTCTCCTTGGTTAACGATGACATCCAGCTAAAAAGACTGACGGGGCTGATTTTGCTTCGGTCGCAAAAACACACAGACACCCAATGCCACATGCAGGATCAGGAGACCCCAGCATGTAAGCACAGGGATGTGTGTGGGACCAGCTCAGAGCAGGCGAAAGCCTCCCTCACACAGAAGATACTTGATTTCAGACTGGGTAAGAAAGCGAACATTGTTAGGCCACTGGCAGAGGATGCCGCACCAAGGACACCTGCAGCAGGGTTACAGCCCTGAACAAGACAGAAAGTCACAGCAGGCACAGCTTCTCCTTGCACTGTGAGAAATGGCACTAACTGCAAAATCCTGACCTGTGGGCAGGCAGCACAGCTAGCCAGCTGCTCGCACAGCTATCATACCTTTCTCCTTGCCCGTAAGCAGCCTCTGATAACGCCAGCCCCCCCAGTCTTTCGACAAACTGCACTCTTTGTCAAACCACAAAGCGTTTGGTGATATACTCACGAGCACCCAAGATGAGAAATTTTTCTTAGGTGCCCCTACCCCAAATGGCAAACTTTTAACAACATGGATTGTGTAAGTAATACAAAGCACAGGGAGAAGGGAAGGGAAGGAAAATACACAAAATTTCATGTCTGAATGGCAAAGGGAATGCCAGCTCTCCTCACTCTGGATCATGACTATCATGGTAGTCCTGAATCTCAAACAACTCAAGGAAAGGATGAAGATGCAACCATGTGGGTTGTACATAGTCTCGCTTGGTCTTAAAGCAGTGTATCTGTGTTCTGGTCAGATCCAGCTCCTGGCCCATGCTGTGCTGTACCCAGTGCAACTGCAGTGCCATGCAGGGCAGGCATGCAGCCATCAAATAAAACATCCACCTTTAATTCCTACCTCTGCTATTGATTTGCTAGGTAACTTCAAACAAGAGACGCCATTTCTTTGTGCTCTTGCTCCCCTCTTGCCTTCCATATCCTTTCTTTACTTAAAATGCAAAAGCAGTCCATTTTGTTAAGAGTACAGATTCTGTATGCCCAACAAGACTTCCATCCTGATCTAGGTATTTCTAGACATTCTTCCACTTGAGCGTACAAGACAGTGGCATTTCCTATGCTGTTTTACCTCTTTATTTGCTCTGAAAAGTCTCTGTAGTCATGATTCACATTGGGGACAAAACCATTACTCTAATACTACCTAAGCAGCCCTCCAGAGGATAAACACTGATCACTACTTTTACGGGCTGGAGGTAGCACCGTAGTTTGTTCCATCAGTGCCTTTCTTCCCTAGGCACCTCTTACAATGTCTTCTGCCTCCCGATCTGAAAGAGATAGGTGAAAACTTGTTTACTATATATACTGGGTTGCTACATGGCTCACTCACAAGAGATATGCAATAAAATGTGAAAGCAGAACTCATATTGAAAGATTCCTCTCCTCCTTTCTACTTTTCTTTAAAAAATAGCCAAACATTTATCTGGCTGGATTGGGTTAAACAGCATAAAATATTAACATCCATATACAGTTGCACATGCAATTGCATCGTTGATATTTATTTTCTGGCATAAAAAACTTGGGTCTTGAGCTAGCAACCTAGACACAAAGGTTTTTCTATTCCAGCTTTGCAAAGCCTCTTATTTTAATATTTTTGATACAAAGTTAAGCATTTTTCTTCAAAGTGCCTAAGGACAATGCTAATGCTTTTTCTGAATTTGCCTGTTCCCATTTAGTTATCTCGGTACTATTCATTTTTAGAGGCTTAAAGTAGAGTTTATGCAGCATTAGTATTCATAGGCACATGCTAATTTACTCTTATGTTCGAATACATAAGTGGTTTTTTCAGATGAAACAGAGGGGATTAGATCTAGATCGCTTGCTCTGAAGAAAAGTTGTAGCATACCTCAACTTTCCATTCTTTTCAGCACAGCATCAATTACTAAAACTAGACTTACTCCTAAAAAATATGTATCTGCTGCAGTCTCAGAAAGAGAAAAAAATATTGTACTCTGGTATGAGAAAGTCACAAAGTCCTCGACCCTTCCCTCCGCCCTCTCCTTTCTCTGCAGGGATGAGGGATTATCACCACTGATCCCGAATGCCATTCTCTGTTCCTGGACTTTTCGCTGTTGCAGAGGTCCTAGGTACGCTCCTACCCCTCAACGTGGTGCTGGCTACAGCCACCACTGCTGGTGGGGGTGGACGGTACCACCAAGATGCCAGAGTCAAGGGCTGTGCCCTGCCTGTTGACTGCTCACTGTTGGAGCCGGTGGGAAGGCAGTGGTTTGGATTTGTCCTATGAGCCAGCACTCAGGGAATCTGGGAGGATAGCACACGGTAAAGTCACTCTGTCCCTTGCCTTGGTTTCACAGCCATAGAAATTTGCTTTAATCTACAAATATGATTGAAGGAGAAACTCATAGGAAAAGAATTTTATAAGTGTTCACAAGCATATTGTTGAGGAGGAAACACACTGTATTTTTTACTCCATTTTCACTGTATAACTCAGTTTTTAAAGATTTTACTGTTAAGTATGTTAACATTTAAAAGCAAACCCAGATTTTCATCACTTTTTTTTCTATATTTTCTGTTTGGCAAAGTGGGAATTTTCTCCCTAAAAATAATTTATGCTGTGAATTTAATTTGGAATATGTAATTCTCTATGAGATGACAATGCCGTTAGAGGAAAATGAGCGAATGCCCCATTTTCCTCTGAGACCCAGCTCACCCATAACTCCGGCCACCACAGACACAGGGAGCTCAGGGTTGCTCCCAGACCAGCTTGGATGCTGCAGTTCTTCCTGATGGCCTCCAGTGGTCCAGGCAGAATTGCTGCCAAGTTTGCCAAGTTTTGCCAAGCAAGGAAGCGCTCCAGCAGCCGGGTGGATGAGGCAGGAGAGGCAGGCAGCTCCCCAAGGTCTTTTTCGGGCTGCTATACAGGAAGGGCTAAGAAGGAAAAGATTTCATTCCAGGCATGCTTTGTGTCCGGTCACAGGTATTCATTATTAAGGCATATTGAGATTTTCTTTCCCTCTTGGGAAGGAGAAGGAGATCAAAGTAACTCGAGACGTCAGAATTTGCTGCGGGGTAAAACCAAAATCAACTGAGTACTGTTATGCGCTACGTGCTGTTACTTGAAATGTGTAAACATAAATTACTCATACACTTATAAGAGTATGTGAAAGCCATTTGGCGGTGCCAATTACCTAACACTGCATCTTAGGTCCAGCATGAATTCTAATGGCTATTTTATATTTTGCCCTAACTATGCCACTAATCTCCATCAATAGAAGACACACAAGCACACAAAAAAGACTTCCCAGACAATAACTTTTTTGCTAACCAAGTCAACCAAAGAAATGTAATATCGTTGCTGGAGCTAAAGGATGACTGCCTGGCCAGACCACCAGGACCTGGTTCAACTAAACATCAAGGTTACATCAAGACAAGTGCATTAAGCAATGAGAGAACGCAGTCCCGGGCATAAAAATACAGTTGTTGTCTGTCCTAACAGGTATGACTTCCAATGACACAGTTTTGGCCCATGCCAATCAGTACCTTCTTAAAAGATGCAATTCCAGACGGTACCTGAGATTGCTTGCAATAAGCAATGTGTGTGCTTCACCCTGTGCTGGAAGTTAAGAGGATTTACAAGCAAAGCTGCAAGCTGTTCCTCACCACTGTCCTCTGCGCCTGGGAACACTCCAGGGCATGTTTAATTGTGTCATCTTGTGTAACCCAAAGGTCTGCTTTCCCCCGGGACTGAATTTATAGCTGTTGTTTGGCACCAAACTTTAAGGACATTGCACTGCTTGTTTTATATCAAGTTACAATACAATTTATTACATAATGTACACAAAACTAGGAGCTGCAAAGTTTGCCACTCCTGAGAGAGGAAATTTTGGTTATAAAGCTGCACAGACAAATTCTGAGAAAACCTTTAACCATCATCATTACCTGAGCCCTTCACAAGAATTACTGAATTCACTTCTGTAAAGTCCTTGTGAAAAGCAGTATTTTTAGTGCACCCATTTAATACATGGGAAACAGGCCCTGGGAAATTCAAGTAAAGAACACATACCCTTTTATTTTATTATCAATTTGAAATATTTCTGCTTGCATTTTCCAGGTATTAAAAGTGTCCAGTTTTCTCCCTGTATACATTCAAAGTTCAGTTCCCTGTTGACTTCAGCTATTAAACCCACGGTAGGGCAATTCTATCAGAAGCATTACATCTCATCTCAGCCCCTCTTTCACTTGCTCTTTTCTTTTTTGTTTTCTTGGTGGTTCCCAGGAGCCCACTGTTCACCTCCCTGTCCCAGTCCCACTCACTCCCTTGCCTAAGCAGTTCATGCATGGCCCTGCTACCAACCTCCTCCTCTCACTCCTTCTTGCAGTCTCAGTCTCTTCACTTGCAGCTTCTTGTTTCTGTCTGCTGCTTCCCTTGTCCCTTTCCCATACAGGTCATGGGTTGCTGAAGGCACCAAACACAGAGGGGATAAATCACGCCTTACCTGTTCCAGGTTGCTATGCCCAGATGACAATAGCTAGTAAAGTGAAATCTTTGCTCTTAGTTTTGTTCACATTTAGTCTTGGACTCAAGCCCAGGAAGCCACAATGATACCACAATGAAATCTGATTTTCTACTAACTGCATAAAACGTATTTTTCACTCATCTTTCCTTTAGAAATATACAATCTGCTTTCATTGAAACTTCACACAGTGTTTAAGCAGCTGAGACAGAAAAGCTGCTTTAGGGTAGGTGGATGCAGAGAAAAAGCTGGTCCTGAGAGCCTTCACAGTGGCCCTATTGCTTCAAGATTTCTCTCCAACATCTGGGATTCGCCTGTGGCCAGTGAGTGAAGCCTGCTTTCAGAAACAAACTGGCTAATGTTTCTGTGTTGCTGGTCTTGTTTAGGTAAAAAAGGCCCTGGCTGATGTAAAATAAAGCATAAAGAAGGCTACAATGCGTAAGAAAAAAAATGTTTTTTAAAAAAGTGCCATTTAATGTCACTGGAACTGCATTCCAGCCCTCAACATTTTACTGTGGGTTTCATGAAATATTCTAGTTAATGAAATACTCCAGCCCAGGCTGGACTGCACAAATGCCTCAGGTTTTCCATGGAAGAACAAAACCCAGTTTCTCTGTTCTTTATGCAGCACAGAGAAGCTTGAAATCATTGCTCTTAGGCACACAAACAGCTTTAAATCCACCAGACCCTTCCTGGTGGATTTGTGATTTCTGAAAAGCCTGTCTTTTCTAAACAAGCTTTGAATCACTTGTGCAAGGCCTGGAGCTGCAGATCCAAGAAGAGATGCCCTGGCATGTCACTTTGTACATGAATTATGCAAATATTTCTGTCCATGAATCTGCTCACAAGTGAGCAGAAGTGTAAGCCCCCCAAAAATTCATGCAGCACATCAGAATGAAGACAGCAAGCCACCTCTGCTGACCTGCTCTGGGCTTGGAAAACTCATCCCCTTAGACATTCAGGGCCCAGCCTGACTGGGGTAGGAATGCCTGCTGACTGTTGCTGAAGTGCAGAATGGACTGAACATGTTGTCCACTTTGTAAACTGGTTCAAATGGACAGAGTGCTTCATGGACTGGGGCTTCCAGCTCTGCTTGTTTAGCAAGGAATTCTCTCCTAATGTCTTACTGTAGCATTAAAGATTCAGCACAGATCCTTTAATTTAAATGTCAGAATGTGAGCAGTAATTTATTTCCATAAAACAAAAAGCAATAAAGTCAAATATATTAAGCTTTGGCTGTGAGAGCTCAGATTATGCAATTTATAATTGTACAAAACACAAACAGCAAAAAAACTCCAGCCCACAAAGGATGAGTTATTATCACTCACTTAAGCATTTGATTCAGGGCTGGTGAAAGCGGTTGCAATAAAACAAAAAAAAAAAAAATAAAAAGAAAGAGGAGCCAAAGCATATGGGACACTGAAAGGCCCTTAGTCACACCTGAAATTCTGGAGGAGGAGCATCTGAGGTGGCCCTACACCTCCTGGGCATCCCAAGTGCTTCTCTGCTGCTCCTCAACTACTTTGCACTCTGATCCTTACTCTGACCTCACATTTTCAAGCTCTGGGACTGATTCTTGGTTACACCCCACCAATTTTCATATGTGCCTTACACCCCTAAATTTACACTCCCTGACAAATTATAAGGCATGGAAGGAAATAAGACACTTTATTCTCTGCAGCAGGGACTGTCTTTTTTCAGCAGTCAGCACCTGGGACAGCCAAAACCTGGTCCTCAGAAAGACCGTGCCAAATAACAGTGATAATGCAACTCACAAACACAGTGTGACAAAGGAATCCAGATACTGATAGCCTGAGTCAAATCAGAATAACTCCACATACAAGTAAAGTGAAATTGTGAAAACATATCTCTCTGAAAGGAGCAGCAGTATTTCAGCTGGTACCCGCACTAGAAGTTCTCAGGGAATTTGAGCTCTGATCCCCATTCTGTTAATCTAAACTATCCATAACTTCACCAACAAGTAATGAGAAATATCTAAATTACCCCCACAAAACCTAGTATTTGGAGAAAGCATCAAAGAGCACAATTAAAATATACAATGGGTTAAATGGAATTGCTATTCATATTTAAGTGACAGAGGCGAGACAGAACTGAGGACAAAAACACCAGAAATCCCATTCAGAAACTCTACTTCACACCACAGTTTGAACTACTACAAAAGCCACCGAAGCAGAACTACAGAAACAAAAACATGGTGTCTGTAAACCTTCTGCAAAGCCTCCCTGCTTTCATGGCTGATGCTAACACTCTATGTTGTGGAGAAGCTAAGGATGAATTTGCTCTGTGCATGTTTTCTGGAGAGTGAGCTATAGACCCTCCTGGGTCCACATAGTCATTGAGGCTGTCATGTGCTGTTCCATACGATTTTTTTCCCCCCTTTGACATAGCAGAGGCTGGAAAAAATGTAGATGTACCAGGAAGGCCATAGAATCATTTAGGTTGGAAAAGACCTCTAAGATCATTGAGTCCACCTTAACCTAACACTGCCAAGTCCGTCACAGATGGACTTGTGGACACACAAGGAAGGACACAGATGTGTCCTTAAGGGCCACATCTACATATCCTTTAAATACCTCCAGGGATGGTGACTCCACCACTTCCCTGGGAAGCCTGTGCCAGTGTTTGTTTACCCTTTCAGTGAAGCAATATTTACTAATATCCAATCTAAATCTCCCCTGGTGCAACATCAGATTTCCCCTTGTCCTATTGTTTGTTACTTGGAAGAAGAGATCAACACACACCTCACTTCAACCTCCTTTCAGGCAGCTGTAGAGAGCAATACAGCCTCCTCTTCTCCAGACTAAGCAACCTCAGTTTCCTCAGCTGCTCCTCATAAGAACTGTTCTCCAGAACCTTCACCAGTTTTGTTGCCCTTCTCTGGATGTGCTCCAGGACCTCAATGTCTTTCTTGTAGCGAGGGGCCCAAAACCGAACACAGTATACAAGGTGTGGCCTCACCAGTGCCGAGTAGAGGGTCACAATCACTTCCCTGGTCCTGCTGGCCACGCTGTTTCTGATACAGATCAAAATGTTATTGGCTGACTTGGCCACCTGGGCACACTGCTGGCTCATGTTCAGCCAGCTGTTGACTAGCAACGCAAGGTCCTGTTCCACCTGGCAGCTTTCCAGCTGTTCATACCCAAGCCTGTAGTGCTGCACAGGGTTGTTGTGCCCCAAGTAAAGGACTCTGCATCTGGCCTGGTTGAACCTCGTACAGTTGGCCTTGGCCCATCGGTCCAGGCTGTTCAGATCCCTCTGTACAGTCTTCCTTCCCTCAAGCAGATCAATGCTTCTGACCAACTTGGTGTCATCTGCTAACTCACTGAGGGTGCACTCAATCCTCTTGTCCAGATCATTGATAACAGTATTAAACAGAAATGCCCTCTGTACTGAGCCATGGGGACACCACTTGTGACTGGCCACCAACTGGGTTTAACTACATTCACCACAACTTTCGGGGCCTGGTCACCCAGCCAGTTTTTTTCCAGTTAAAGGCTATGCCCATGCAAGCCTTGAGCAACCAGTTTCTCCAGGATGATGGGTGCAGGAAGAGCTTTTTTGGCATAAGGCATCTGCTGTGCTTTTTGAGATGGGAAGGGCATGGTCTGACACAGCTGCGGTGCACGTATCAGGACCAGGAGGACAGGGTGCTAAATTTTGGGACCTATGTGATTTCCTCGGTGCTTGTACCAAGGAAACAGGCCAGAGAGCTTTAAGAGCGGCTTTTCTGGCAACACGCAATGCCATCACTTGCAGGCTTCACTGAAGCCTAAGGAAATACTGATTAACAGTATTCATCCTAGACCAGGGCTTAGGCACTCCTCTCCTTTTTGCTAACCCTTAATGTATTCATTGCCTTATTTTCATACATGCTGATTGAATAGCGATTTATTCCTCTGGTGCTAGGCTAGTCCCCCCATACTAAATGTGAAATCTTTATTCTAACCAATGTCTAAATCATTGTTTTCTGGCGGCGCAGATCATGTGGCACAGATTATTAATAGCTCTGGTCTCTACACCACTTGACACGGCGCTCCAGCTGTCATTCTGCTCCCTGGCTCGTATGATTCTTGCACTGGTGAAGTGCCAGGCCTGGGCCGAGCCCATCAGTCACTGTCACCCACCACCCAGTGATGAATAGCTCCGCGAGCGCCGTGGCGAGGCCCCGGCTCCCGTTCACACGCGCCTGACTTTTACCGACTCCAACATGCCAGCTGAGGCCGGTCCCCACTGAGGTGGACCACGGCAAACTGGAAAGACCACCTCCCTGCACCCTGGATTAGTTAAAAATGAAACAAATCCTAATGTGATTATGTCACTAATTATGCATTTAATTCAGTTATAAGGAGCGAATGGCTCCCTCAGTGACAGCTTTTACTGCTAAAAGGCAATTCATTCCTGAAACTGAGAAATCTAATTACACAAAATGCTTCGTCCTAATCCTTTAAAAGAATAATCTTATTTGTAGACATTAACATCCCAGATGCTGCTGCTGTTTGTCCATTATGACAGTGTTTGTCCTGAATAATGTATAAATAGCTCTTTCTGGACAGTTGCATGTCACTAAATCAATACAATTTGCTGCCTTCTGTTACATTAAGTCAGCCTGGGGAAGCTGGAGAAAATTAACCTTTTGTTTCCCACTCAAAAAGGCCTTTGAAATTAGAAACAAGAAAGGGTTGGAGGGCCTATGGGAATCATGAGGTCTTTTTTTTTTAAGCTCACAAAGTATTCAGCAGATCTGCAGGGCTGGTGATAGATATATCTTCAGAAAAATTAGCAAAACGTTTCAAGGTAGGCGCAAAATTGTGTTCTGCTTTCTCATCTCTTTCTTAAATATTTCAAGTTTCTTCTAGTAAAGCAGCTTAATTGTAGTGAATTCTTGCCATAGTGTTTTGTTGTCAAGGGAACGGTACTGCTGTTAACATGTTCCTTAGCAGTCATGGTAGCTCCCACTGCTAGCGGGGTGGGAAATATCCCCGCAGAGTTCCTCTCCACACAAAAAGCCTTCAAACACACAGAAACTCCTAGAGAATAGAAATTCTTTCTCTCATCCAGTATATAACTGAGAAGATAAGCTGAGAGTATGTATCTTCAAACAGAAATACCACTGCATGCAGAGCTGGGTTTCAGTGTTTTTGCCTATTTGTCTTATGTTTTAAGAAATAGCTGTCTACATCTATTGCTGTGTTAAAGTAACCACCTCTCCCCTAGTTTTAGTAGAAGAGTTCCAAATTTCCATGTGATGTCCTGTCAGTATCCCAAGGAACAGTCACAGGATTTCCCAAATGTCACTCATATTTATGAAAGCCTCAGAGAGACTTGTTTTTAACCACAAGCTCAAGCTCCACTGTAACCTCTCTGCTTTTGCCAGGGACCAAGAGTAGAGCTGAGTAGTGTTAAGCACAGAGAACAGAACATGGTTCCAAGTGAAAAGGAAAACATGGCTCCTACCAAACCCATACCTTAACTCAAAGTAAATATGAAGGGTATGTATTCAATATTCCACTACAAAGTCATTAGGAAGGTAGCTTATTGGAAAAGATCCAGTACGAAAAATTATATCCAAGCTCCTCCTAGACTAGAAGTGACACCTTCAGCTCTTATTCTGCCGCCAGCTTCCATACATCTATTCTATGAGCTTACCAGCAATGTCCCTAATTACATTGGCTCCTTGAAACAGCACAGAGGGAGCTCTGCAGGCAAAAGGATTGGGGCAAAATTAAGAAGTAATCTGCTGTTCGAAAAGTAGAAATTAAAAAATACCAAGTTTCCCCATTGTGATTAGGGTTCTAACTTGGTAGGAACAGCTGCCACAGGCAGACTCCAGGGCACTGTATGGAATGAAAAGAGGAAAACAGACCACAACTTCACTAGCACAAGGGCACATACCTGTCCCTCAGACATAGGTTTGTGCAGAAGTAAGTGCAGAAACACACTCCTTACAAACATGCAGCTCTAACAGACGCTGGTGGCAAAAGAAGAAATCAAAAGCTGGCTCTTGGAATCAAAAATCAAATATCAGTCTATTTCCCAGAGAAATAACAATACAAAAAGGTGTTTGTTTCTGCCATCCTGTGGAAGGATAAAGGAGGGAGCTCCCTGAAGCTGTGCATGCAATGCATAGCATTAGGAAGAGTCCTTTGTATGGTGATGGGGGCTATTCTGACTGCTTCCAGTACAGATAAACCACAACTGGTTGTACTACCCATTTTACTGCGATTTTAAAAGCATTCTTTCCCTGTTTTCTCATTTTGCAGATGATTATTTCTTTTCCATGCCCACCTGGGTTGCTTCATTATACTCTTCAAGAAAGTCTTACGGCAGGTTTCTCCTACAAGGACTGCGATTCAGCTCTCCAGGACATTTGCCATTCGTGGCTTCCTAAACTAACTAATGGCAGATGCTTTGTTAAACTGAGCTTCTCTTTGCTTCCTCATCCCACCAAAAGAGCAGATCTGGAAGCCTACCAGCACAGCTCCCTTCACTGCCCCTCATATTTCCATTGCCTTCCATGGAGAGAAGCAGATTTAGAGGGGCTTGGATGGGGGGAGTTGCTACCTTTGGGGTCCCCTCATGAGAGCAGTAATTAACCTGTGAGATTATAGATTTTGTCTGGAAACACACACCTGTGAAGAACACATGAAGCTGGCCTCAGACAGTTCCACAAAGCCTATTTTCCCTGTGCCAGTGGCACCAACCTCATATCCTAACTGCTTGCTCTGGCTCTGACACCGTACTGAAGCATGGGGTGGGGGAATGGTGTGTGTGGCAATGGTTTTAAACTGATTGCAGCACCACAGAAAATGTGAAACTACTTCTTTAAGCTCTTTACAGTTACTGTTCTGTGGCTAGGAGGACACAGATATGTAGTTATGTCAGGTCAGCACTTTCCACATATACTAAATGCATTTAAAATATTCAATGTATCCATTTGAATATTTTTAGGGGGATTAATTGTTCAAATCTAAAAACTTTATGCCACTCTAATGGACTACTAATGGAAGAAGCTTTTAAAAAAAATCTCTGCATTGTTCTGAGACCGGATTGTGACCTAGCCACCAGGTATAATACACACCAGTATCTATCTTACACTGTGAAATTTAGATTACAAATCCATTATGATAGAGTCTGTGTCTTTATGTATTGTGCGCTGCTGAGCAAGCTCACAGAGCTCAATAAATAATAAATGGTAGGAACTTGACCTTGAATATTAAGCGTGATCTGAATGATTCTTCACCCAGGAATTTGGGTTCATTTTCCCCAGAAGCTTTATCTTGGGGACTGAGGTGCAGCTATGACAAAAATCAAACTAGTATTGTCTTCTGGCTGGCCTGGGTCTTATTCTGAGTCCCAGCTGTTTTCTTTGCTGACAGAAGCAGGTAGACAGCATTGCCTGTCCTGGCAGCTGGCAGGACATGCCAGCTCAGATGGTCCACCACTGTCCATCTCTCCTTTTTGGATGGCAAGTGCCTTACTGGAGAGCTCACCTGAGGCAGGAAATGCAGCTTCCCACCAGATGGCTTTCAGATCCCCAGGCCAAACCAATCTGTCAGGTTCTGGCAAGCAAATAAAATTAGTAAAGCCGATTTGCAGTGTAAACTCCAGATCTCACACCCCTTAGTTAGCTACAGAGAAAAAAAGCCATGATTTTCTCAAGTAAGGACCAAGTATTTCAAACATTCCTGGAGCAAAGTCTATTTTCCTTCAATCATCTCAGAAATAATTCCTGTATTGGTTAAGGAAAGACAGAGATACAACACAGAAGCACTATCTCCTGACCACAGTGAGTTGAGTGGGTGCCTAAAGCCTCATTTAGATATCAGGATACTGTGAGATTACTATTTATTACTCTTAGCAAGGAGGCCACATAGAAAGGGCTCTCTTATGGCTCTTGTGGTAAATAATAGCTCCCTCCTGCTTAGTTAGTAACTATTGCTCAGTGGTGGGATTATTTTTCATTTCATTAAACAAATTGGACATCACTTCTGGCTATCTGTAAGAAAAAACAAGACAGAAACTGGAAGATTAAGAGTCAGGAGGGTGAGGAAAAAGAATTACAATATATTTTCCTTCGCAAAGGACTTTTGTGTCTTCAGAAAGGCCTTATTGCATGTATTGCCACTGTTTCATTTGCTGTGGAAAACATTGCTGGAGAGAATAAAACAATCTACCTACAAAAGACATGGGGACTGAGGATCAGAGTATGACACAGATGGTCTTAGGTTACTCCTGGGGACATACTTAGGTTACTTTGATTGCACAGTCTTTGTATAGAAGATGATTTCTGTGTGCTAGGCTTTACAGTAAGTGGTTTAGTGGAGCTGGCTCTCTGTGTAGAGCTGTTTTCTGCTTCTGAAGGACTACAGCCTGACATGATAAACCCAAAGGCTCTTCCACTGCCCTCAGAGCTGGCCCAGATAAGGTAAGAACCCCATCTGGCTACAGTACAAGTGGAATTAGAGAACTGGAGCAGAAAAGCAAGCATGGAAGAGTACATCAAGAAGTGATAATGTCTCCTGGTTAAAGAGTGCATTACAACTGAACTGATGGGCAAGATAAGGGAATCTCCTTTAATTATGTTAGTCTCTTGAGCTTTCAGGTATACTTTGAGAACTTCTGGAGCCAAGAGAAAGTACCAAGCCAACCCTGTCAAACCCAAAGGGACAGTCTTGTGTCTTTTCAGGGGTGCAGTTGTGCCTAGGGATTGCCTCGGGAAAAAGAACAAGAAGAAAGGAAAGAAAGGGAGTGGACAAGTTCCTGACCTTTCCTTCAAGGTTGATATTCTTGTTTCCAGAGTGAGAGAAGATTTATTGTCACATCTAAGGGTATACATGGTATCATTACACACCTGAAATAAGAAATTAATATTACAAAACATTTCCTATTTGCTTAAAGAAAAGCAACTCCTATTTTCACACTATGGGACAGCATCCAGAAGGAAAACCTATCACAATGTCATTTAAGAGGCTAGCGAACAATATTTTAATTCTCCCCCAGAATACACTTAGAGGAATTGTTTGGGTACTGGTTATGACCTATGGCATCATTTCCAGCCATATTTTCATGTACTCTAGGATTCTTTGCTGCTTAGACTGTTTTAACAATCAGTGAGAAACAAGAAGAAAATCATCATATGCTCAACATCTCTTGCCAGGATGGCAAAAACAGTGTCATTTTCAAAGCTATCAAATACCTGTAGATTCGCTTAAGAAGTACTTTGAAAATGCAGAATAATAAATGTCATATTATTGCTTACCAAACAATCAGAGCAGCAACATTTCCATTCAAGCTGAAAACAGCAAGATGATCCACGCAGAGTACTGAAAGGCTTTGTCTCTTAGGATTGCCATTTCAGCTACATTGCTTGCACTGCACACCCAAAGTGCTGGAGTCACCCAAGAGCCTTTTGAGCAGCATCTGAAGGTGGAAAAGGAAAACCAGTGCCCGGTAGACCAGTATTATCTCTGCTTTGCCACTTGGTTCATTGGAAAGTTTGTGTCTGCCTGAGCAGGCCTGTGTGGTCAGGCAGAAAACACAGCTGAGCAGCAGGGCTTAGGCACCCCTCCATCACTGTCAATAAGTGAAATGGAGGGCCCTTACATCATTTCATTTACTATTTCAATGATTACATAGATCATTGCCTTCTCATTGTTTCAGTGATAGATTTAATTAACTTCCAATTAATCACAGAGGGTGATATTTAATGCTCAGCCCTGCACTGAGCACAGTGTCACAGACCAAAGAATATATTTTGAAGGCTTCAGTAATCAAGAGGTCATGGAAGATAGATGTTCTTCACCAAAAGAGAGAGAGAAGATAAATTTGTGTGTCCACTCTGCTCTGGCTAGCTGTTTTAGGATAATTGTTTCACATCCAAATTATAACTTTCCAAAAGGTCCATCCATGCACAAAGCTAGATAAAAGGGAGGAGGGGGGGGGGCAGGTAATAGGGTCATGTTATAGAGTCTTCATAGGGCTGTAATTCCCATCTGCAGGCAGCAGCAATGCTTGCAGCTGCAGTGGTTAAGGCCCTGACAAATGGGCAGAAAGAAATTTCCTGCAAAGATACTTCCATTTAGATAGAATGGTTTAAAAAAACAAACCCAAATCAATGATAAAAAGGAGAGTTTCATTACACTAAGGGTGATTATATGCAGTGCAAACCCTACATCTTGTCTGTTGCCTTTCTGGGAGCAGGGTGTGAATGTCAAGACATCTGCTGGTGGCCTTTTAGAAGGCGTTCAAAAGATTTCCATTAGAAAGAAAATGCCTTATTATTTTAAGCAAAAACATTTAATTGATAGCATTTTCCTGGTATTTCTAATGAACATACTCATGCCTGTGTCACTTAAGAGGAGATTAGACGCTACATATAACAGATCTTTGGTATATCAAACCCAATTTTGTTTCTTTTTACTCTTTTGACAGCGTTCATTTCAGGCTTTCAATTGAGACAGTGCCCAAAGTTATGATTGTAGTACAAACACTGACTGAGTGACCACGGCTGAGAACTCTCCAAGTCAGCTCCCTGTTTACTGGGCAACATCTGATTAGTTCCAGAATTACTGGTTGTGCAAGCTGGGGGGCATGCTCAGCAAGGCCAGGGCTTCTACTGTGTCACCTCTGGCCTGGGAGCCAGAGAACCTGCCCACCTCGTGAGTTTGTAACTTCACTCACAGCCAACATACCTCAGAACCCCTGCAAGCACAACACTAGTGACTTAAAAGGCTGACTGTTCGGTCTGAAAGGAAAGTTAGCAGCAATGAAATGGGAACATAGGGAGGAACCAGAGAAGCTGGAAGGGCCAGGAAGGAAGAGGAGACAGTTGTGAAGGAACAGTGCACTGGGCTTTGGTTTGAAGGGGCCAGAGCCTTTGTGTCAATAGCCACAAGAGATTTCAAGAAATCCCTGAAGAAGAGGATGGCTTAGTACCTCCACATTGCCAGAACTGTTAAGGCAGACTGGTTTGGAAATGCAAAGAACTGTTTGTGCATGCACTGAACTTCCCCTGAGCATATTCTTGGGATGACCTGGTCCATTCTTGGTTGCTCAGTCATGCTTTCTTCTGGGCTGACCAGGTCTCTGCACCATTGCCTTCCTCACTACCTCCAGAGACATGCCCACTGCGTGCCTCAGCTGCAGTCCTACCTTTTAGAAACAGATGAGAAAGAGGGGAATGTTTTCAAACTCTCATAACAAGCAAAGCATCTAAATCCATCCTGTCTGGGGCAATTTCTATAGTCTGTAATGTACAAGAAAATACAATGAGAAAGCAAGGTGCTTGGTGAGAAATCTTCCCATAAGGATTTCTCCCATGCTGGCAGTCCCAGCTAACCTGACACTGGGACAGTAAATTCAGCTGTGTGCATGTGTGTGCATGTGTGAGTGGGACAGAGCGATAGCAGGAAGCCTTCTAACAAATGCAGAGTGTAATTCTTCTCTTTCCTATGGCTAATCTCTGAGTGAAAAGTAATTATCTTTTGCATGACTTTAAATCTCTCTCTCTGGTATATTCTTGTCTGTCCAACATGACTTTACAACTCCTTCATCTGGCACACAGCTGGCATGCCTCACGGTGGATTCCTCTAAAGAGTGATTTAAAGTTGCTTTCCGTCAGTGTAAAACTAATGAGCAAGAAACGTCTTGACACATGGTAACTGTAAGCAACACACTTGGTCAGCTGTGTACAAGAAAGACATCCTCACTTAAGGCTTTCCAACTGTTCTCTTACAAGCACTCACAAGGCTCAGAGCCCTGGATGCTTATTTATTAGTGTCTTCACTTACCCAGGTGTCTCTTTTCAGATAGACACTCCACATGTCTAACGCAGCTTCCCATCTGGAAGTACTGCTTCTTTCTCCCTCTCTTTCTAGAGACATACTGGAACCTATCAGAGCTTTAAATCACAGGACATGCTCACTGTTTTCAGTTTTTGAAAAAAAATTAACCTGAATCTTCTTCTGTAGCACTCAGCACCGTAGTATCTCAGCAGCTTGTTGTAGCAGTATAAATACAGCCAGCCTGCTAGGTGCACCACTGTGCTCCCGTATTTACCTCAGCTGAACTGAAAGTAGCATGAAATTATTTCAGATTTACCAGGCAAATGTGAGAAAGGAGTTTTGACCCTGTCTAATTTATCTTCATTTCGCCCCTGTGAAGCAGAGAAGCCTGAACAGATACAAAACCTTGGCCCAGCATTTTCTTACACAAATACAAAAAGTGAGACTCCAAGCAGGTTCAAGCCTCTAAAGAAAAGCATCCCCATTTACTTTTATTTAATCTAAATAACTGTTGATTGTCAGGAGTTTCAAGACTTCAGCTCAGTGGAAAATCAGCTTTTTTTGTTTAATACCAGGATGTGATTTTGTGCTTGTTTTAGAAAACATGAATGCAACTGTGGTGATAGATACACACTTAGTATCAGAGCTAATGGTGTATTATAACACTTGAGTGTTTGCAACTCCATGCTTCAGGAGCCTATTTTTTTATAGCCAGGATTTAAAAAATGGCTGTAACACTTTCTTAACACAAAATCATCTGCAGGGGGGAGAATATCTTCTCCTTGGATGTGTGTTAAGACCACTGAGTAAATAACAGGGGAGTCATATGAGCATCTTAGGACATGGCACTCTCTTGTTTGAATACAGGTAAAGCAAGGTTTGTAGGAATCTAATTGGGTGTACTTGTGGGAAACAATACAAAACAGAAAAAAAAAAGCCTTTGCCCACAAAAGTTTGAGGATAAGCTGTAGAAGAACTTTTGTGCCTGAAAGTTTGTCTTTTTTATTTTTCAAAGCATAACAGACTTCTGAGGAAGAGGCTTACAGACCTGCAAGACTGTACACACTAAGCAGGCCAATATTGCCAAACTAGTGACAAACTCAAGTATTTTCTTTGAAGTACTGGAATTTGTTATCCTTAGTTTACTGTGCATTTTCTGCCTTCTTTCCAAAGGCACCCTGAACCTTAATTACAAATAAATGCTTTCATCTCTGCTCTTTGTGCACTCGTGGCACTTCCAAAAGCTACTTCTTTTGCAGTGAGGTTGAGATGCAAACATCCACAAGGTGTTATAACATTGAAGAGTTATGTTATAACATGAATGCATTATGTGCATTAAAGACTGCAGCTGGTAAAAATAGGAGAAACCGTCAACTCAGGGAGCAGAGCAAGCAGAAAGGAAGTTCATGCCTCTGAACACCTCTGTGCTACCTCAGCTGAGAAGGTAGGCCACGCTACAGAGACCAATGGTCACAAATAAATTGGGGAAGGTGTTCCTAGGAACACGGGAAAGATTTCCATAGTATTGCCACTTTGCCCAAAATTACAGGTTGTCCACCCCAGGTTTACTGAAAATAGGTTCTCTCAAGTTTATGAAGTTCAAGTGGCCTTTTCCTAGCATCCTTCTCTTGCAGATGACAGTGATTTCTTATTCGCTTTGTTAAGGCGTGAGGAGCTCTGCAGCTTGTCTCGTTTTCTGCTTTCTTCCTGCTCCCTGAAGGCTATTTTCCATTCCCAAAGCAAACTCCCTGCCTCTTAGATCTGTACAGATCTTCAGCAAATGAAGCATTCTCCGTGCTCCCCTAACACCATGGGAAAAATGCTCTCTCCATCCCTCATATAAACTACAGAGCTGGCTGCAGAGAGCAGTGACTTGTAATTATATTTAAACTTCTCCCACCCTGTGACATCTTAGTCTACATGCCAACCATAGCACTCACCACAGAATTGCCAAAGAAAAATAAACAAAGATCAGTCCCTTTTGCATTCTAGCCTTTCTGCCTCATTACAAGAGCACAGTATGAGCACTTCTTCAAAAGAGACTTTATCAACATTAACGTGGAGAGAGAGAGAGAGCACATGCTCATGAGTGTGCGGGCACACACGTGTGTGCACCACCCTGTCTATGAGTGTCCCCTCGTTAGTGTACTATTGACCATGGGAGGGAGGTCTAGCAGTGAACCTTGAGCGCAGGAGTATCCTTCACTTGCTACTTCTATTATTTTTAGCAGCAGCCAGTGCAGCCCCAGGCCACCCAGCCAGGTGGGAGAGCTGAGTGTGCCTGGGGCTCTGGCATCTGTTGCTGCCCCAAGGAGCCACCGTCTAATCAAACACAGGAGGGAGAAAAAGAAATACAGGAAAGGGTGCAGCATGACAAAGTCACCTCCTCAGTTGTCAAGTCTGTGGTCAGGTTGAATGCAAAACTTAGGATTTCCAGTATCCTGGCCATGATCCTTTTGAAATACTAAAAGTAAGAAGGTAAAGGCATTTCCGTTAGAATGAAAAAAATACTTTCTGCACAGACACATCGAGATATTCTAAGAATGATTCAGGATCTGTTAGGTATTTTCTAACAAAGATAACTAAGTCACTGCTTGCTAAAAGACTGGGAAAACCAGAGAAATTATTCACATTTTACAGTACTACTACCTAGCTTTGTAAACAGCAGCATTACCTAGGTACTACTGTATTCCCTGGGGACTGGGTTTCCACTGTGCTTGGCAGCACACAGGCACTTCCCTTCCAAGCAGTGAAGGCTGCCCATCAGGGAAAGGAGGATCCAGACATGGAAACATGGAGACATGTATCTAAACAGAGGCACAAAGAAACTGCTGACTTATCCAAAGTCATAAACGCAGCTTGTAGCCAGTCTTTCCCGAATCCCATCCCAGTGCTTTCAAATCAGCGCCCTCAACTCAGCGCTGTCCTGCTTCTCACTCACTTCTGCAGAGAGAAGCAAGGAACAATCACACAGCCAAAATGGAAAACAATTTTGGACTTACTTTAAAGAGGCAGTATGGGGTTTTGGATATGCCTCCCTCAGCTTTGAGTGAGGGCAGACACAGGGAACTATTGCACTTAATGTAGTTCAAGAATGCTGTGGTGGGAGATGCTTTTTTCAAAAAATTACCCATCCTCGTGTTAAGCCCGAGTTAGATGGTGTTTATTTCTTGAAACTGGCTAGGATCCCTCTCTGATTAACTTCCATTTTCTCTGTCCCAGAGACTCGCACAGTGTGTAGGGATAAATCCAGGTCATGCTCTCTGAAGTTAGATCAATAACTCAATCAGAAATAGGGGAAGATCTGCGTTTGACACGCATGTTGTCAGTGATGGAATTTGTTGATGGAGTCAATGCACTCTTAGAGTGACTTAGGGTAGCAGTGAGGGCCCAGAGAGCAGTGGGAGGCAGACATCCATCCTTGCTCTGGCTACAGCCAAACCCTCTCAACAGATGCTTCTGGAAAGACCTGAGATAGGTGTGGAGCCCAGAAGTACCTGTATGGACACCAACACGGACAGACTGCTAGTGGGCAGCAGAACACCAACACAGTGCTGTGTCCCATGCGCACAGAAAAAACCTGGACAAAGAAGATTTCTTCCCACCCTCCACCTGTATATGATGATATTTAGAAAGATTTCCTGTCTGAATTTGGCCTCTGATGATAGCTGTGGATCATCCAGGTGGCCATTTCCCAAAAGTCACAAAAACTAGAGGCAAAATCCTATTTGAACTACAATATTGCTCTCTAGAGCTTGCTTGCAAATCTTTCTTTCTTAAAAATATCTGGTGCTGGCTGCTGCTAACACTGGAAAAGATGAATTGCTGGTCAGATTTAAGGCAATTCTAAATCATTCCAGCTGTCTATCTCTCCACTTACTTTCAAAGCTTACGAAGCACCCACGGCTCAAGAAAGACATCCCTAGAGCTGAAGGCTGCTGGAGATGAGGACAGTGACTTAAGTCCTAATCAACTGGACCCCAAATACTTGGAGAATTTAGGTTTAAATCTTCCTCTCTCTTTCTCTGCAGATGCTGGAATCTGCCTGTTCTTCAGGTGAATGCTTGCTCTCCATTAGCAGTTAACCACCCTGAAACCAGAGAGAGAAGGCTTCAGCTTGCTTTCTTTTTTTTCCAAGATGCTCATGTTAGGGGTGGACACCAGCTCTGTGGGGCACAGGCAAAGGCAGTGTGCATAAGACGAGTGTGTCTGACCCTTTTTTTTTCCTTACAAACTACAGGTACAGATAACATGGGGGTGAAGTCCAGGTGCCATAACCAGTTGGTGGATTTTATTTTGGAGACTTCATAAGAGGACTGTCCATCTGAATGAAGTAAAAATTCAGAAATAATGTCAGGACAAAAGAACAGAAAAAAAAAAGGGTTCAATTCTTTAGGAAAGAGAGGGAACAATTTACATGCTTAATGCTGGAAAAACATTTTGGAAATAGATCCTTAACTTGCCCAATTGCCTTGAAAGAAGAGGCAATCACCAGACTGGAACTGATTCACAGCTGATCAGAGATGTTCCTGCAGACCCTGCTCAGGGGGATCACACTCAGGCTGCTCCACAACATTCCCTGCCCACCCCAGGGATTTTGGTCAGTGTTGGGTAGATCTCGACTGTGTCTCTGGGCAGTGCAGCTAAACCCACAGTTTGGATGTGTCCATGAGAGTGCCATATACCAGTGTTTACCACTTCTTTCTCTCCAGGGGTCAAAGTCTCAGCCTAAGGTCCCACCTCTTGGTACAGCATGTTACTCTGTTTCACCTCCTAAAGTACTTCCCAGTTTGGTGTCCAGTTCTCCACGACTCTCGAGTTCAATCCACAGAATCATAGGCATGTGGGTACATGAGAAAGAAACTAGGTGCTCCTCTGCTCTGGACCTCCCTTCTAGTTCTCCAAAAACCACCTAAAGCATTCATTTCCCTACAGTCAAGGACATTTTTACAGCGATCTACGCTGTTGAGATCGAAGTTTTCAATATTTCCATCGCCTTAGTGTAGCTTCCTTGTAGTCTTTGTACAGTTTTGCTTGGCTGCACCTTGTAACTCTACTGAATGAAGATCTTTTACATTGGTGTATTTATCATAACAAAAAAGCAATATATTTCTATATAATTTTGTGGCCCCCTCCTCCCCCAGCAAATAACAAACAAGTTAAGAGGGCATCTGTCGACATGGTGTCGTGATGGATTTCAATCTTGCAACCTCTGCGTCTCTGCCTCTGACTACATCAGCTTATTTGGCCTAATTAACCTGAGTTTTCCTTGCTCAACAGAAATCATCCCCATGAAAAAGACATAGCTTGCAGATTCTGAGAAAGGTTTTTCTGTTCTGAAATATGAATGAGAACATGTTCCAGGCCATCTGGCACTGGCTTTAGTAAATTCCAAGATTAATTTATTACAAATTAAAAAGGAATTTCGGAAGAACATTTTTTTCAACTCATTCTAGTGTTTTCATATGGCTTGAGACGGCAAAACTGTGGTAATATGCAGTCGATATTTGAACAAAGGTTCCCCCTCCCCCAGTCTTCCTCCGCTTCTAATGATTAACCCTAAGAGCTGGGGTATTGGTGTTGGCATAGAGGAATGGATATCATGGCTTCTCAAAGGCAGTGTTTTCACGTTAAAACAAATGCCATGGATAATTAAAGTCCAGACAGCATTTGCTGTGTTCAACTGGGAAACAGAAGTACTTATGGAAGAAGCCAGCAGGACCCATTTGAACAACACAAAAAGCCTGGCAGTTTACCTCAACTGGTTCCCATCGCATCGGTGACTGAGTGAAACGCGAGCATGCTGCACTGCTCATGGTTAAGGTGCCATCGTGCAATGTACTACAGCGGGGAGATACCTGATTTGCCACTAGCCAAAGCAACTGCAGTTCTGGGAGAAACATACCAAACACATGATGTCTATCTAAGCTGGTACAGTTGGCCTAAAGGCAGGAATAATTAGTCTGAGCATCATGAACATTAATGCAATTGCACTGCTAATGATACCTGAGCAAGTACCTCCACATGGTGATGCACCAAACAGAATCACACATAACTGTGTGGCATACACTCTTCTTGTGCAGTGTTCCCAGAACATTTATTTCTTACAGCTACTTGCTGAAAATCTGCTGGTTTCCTTGCAGCTCAGTGATACTAATCTGCCAACCTAGCAGCAGGCACTGGGTGTTATCATCTAACCCAAGAATGAGAGATTTTTTTCTCTGCTCACTTGTTGTCAGACAAAGGCAGAATTTGGCCTTTTGAGTGCAAAGGAAAGAAATAAAAGTGGTGGGAATACGACCCTCAGATACGCCTTTGCAGCAGGAGTGAGAGTTTTAAGCTAGCAATTTTAAAAGCATAGTTCTGTTAAATAAATAATCCAAGAAATTGGGAAAGCTGATTTTCTAGTCAAAGAACAAACTCATTTCTGAGTAGTTTCATTCACTTGGGAATAGTGCATATTTAATAGAAAAGAAATACCTACAAAAGCCCAGATGCAAGATTTACATTCAACTGAATGACAAAGGATACTAAAAAGAATTGCTACATTTTGGGGAAAATCTTTAGCTTTCAGCATTTGTGAATTTAGAAATACTTTCATTTTAAAAAGCTTTCACTGAAGCATGGTTATCCCTAAAAAAAAAATGAAAAAGAAAACTTGCTGAAAAAATTAATTTCCAGTGGCTCTGTTCTATTCCCTCAGGTCTTTAAAAATCTCAGATTGAAATGGATGAATATGCAAGTGCCACTTATTGACGGCCTCCCACAAGCAGTGAAATCCTTTGAAATCATTGTGGAGGTAATTGTAAAAGAAGTTATATGCATAAAATTACTTCTCTGGTGCAATACGGATCATAAATCAGTTCACAATCAATCTATCCACAACTATTTCAATCTAGATTTGAAAATATATATTCATACACAGGAAACCAAAGTTAAACGACCAGTAACAAAGGCACGTATGATTCAAAGATGTATTTGTCTCGTGATGTGATGTAACACATAGCAGCTATAGAATATTTTCACATTCATTTAGTTTCACACAGAAAGTCACTGACTGTTGTTTTTTTGTGTTTTTGTGTTAATTGATTACACCAACAACATGGTGAAAATGTTTAGCTAACACTAGCTACAGCATTTACTGCCCTGGCTAAAAGAAGATGTAAGACAAGCATGAATGACAGGACACCAAGATTCCTGATTTTTGTTATTTTCCCACAGCCACACATGTGGTGCCTAGATCTAGGCTTCTGCCTTACTCCTTGTCATGAGCAAGAGCTTCATCACTCATGGGATTACAAGAACAGCCAAACCTGCAGGTGGTGCTAATCCACATTTTGAGTACTTCAGTTTACAGGGCTGGAGGAGGTTTGGATTTTTATTTTTTTTTATGTTTTCTTTCGTTCCTGTCAGATTCAACTTCTGGGTAAGCTCAGCGATATAACACAGTATTCTTTTATTTTTCCCCTAAACCTCTGAAGGTCAATGCGCCACCCATACAAATACACATCGGCTCTCACTTCTGCTTTCCCTGGTCATTCAGTGTAATGCTGTTATTTGTTTTAATGAGCTGGTTTACAGGTGGGGAGGAAGGGAAGGCATCACCTGCAGTCTAATCAGATAACCTGGGTGATGAGGGGAAAGCTGAGCTTTTCCAAAGAAACTGACAAGCTACCCATCACCAGCAGCACCGATATGAGGTTGAGGCTACTTTCCAGTTAATCTGTTAAATACACACCTCTGACAAGAATATGCTACATTTAAGAGATCCTGCACTTTGAAGCACAAAGAGTTTTTTAACTTCACAAGAAGGAACGGTGGGGTGGGCCAAGATGAAATGTGGAGTGGGTATCTCCCCTAAGGTCCACATCCAAATTTTATTTCCTCCACAGGAAAAAAATCTTACAGCAATCCCCTACATCAATTGCTCCATTTTATAAGTAGAAGAATGTTTGAAAATGTGAAATAAATATGTTCAATGGACCCTGTGCTTAACAGAGGAAGGGACTCTGCAAAAGTATATTTCCAAAGGACAGCAAGAGCAGGCACTGAGCAGATTCTGACTGTGTTCACATACTTACAATAACAGTAGGTGAAATACATTATTAGTGACGGTTGATGTTGACTTTTACATTTTCCAAGGGTAAGGTTTATGACTAACGAGTCCCATAGTAGCCCCATGTTACAAGAAATAACACCATTATAATATCAAAGCAGTAACCAAAGCACAGAGGAGACTGCAATATAAAACTGGAATGGAATCACGCTTTATCCCCTCTGCTTTAAAGAGATTGGTTTTAAATGAAGAATGAGGACAGTAGCTTTCCACCTCAAAAATTATTTGAAAATTACCTTTGGTCTACCTAAATTTCCCTGCCTTGTTTATGGAGCGGAAAGACATGGCTTCCCTTTGCCTTGCAACCTGCTGGGGAGCACCTCACCACATCACTAAACAGCTGCCACACTGTGTGCTAGAGCAGTTAGTCTCCGAGGCATGGGAAGCTGGGCTCACATCTCTGCTCCAAGTCAATGACAGGATCTAGGTCATTCGGCTCCCTGGCCTGTACTTTTAGAACTGGATGCTGTCCTTCTGTTCAAAAATAGCTGGTTGCTGCTTCTGGATTCTCAGATTAAAGGATTCCAGCTTAATAAATTTGATGGGATTCTCTGGCCTCAAGGACCATGTGTAAAAAATTCTACTGACTCTCTGTGGGTGGGTTTGCAAGAATTTCTTGCATTTCCTGTTTCCAGCAAACATTTTTTGATACCTTCAAGAAATGCTGATGCCCTAGAGAGCTGAGGATGAACATTTATGTGATGTGCCTGCAACATATCCTTCTATAAAGTGGATACTCAACTCTTTCAATCATTTCAAAATTCCACATTTGCTTCTATTCCAGGGGCCTTCCCTTTTTTTTTTTTTTTCCCCCATAACTGTAAAGTATTCCTGAATATTTACTTCTGCTGACTTGAAAGGCTAAAGGTTGCACTGGGTCTCTTCCCTTCCATGCACACCCAATTTTTATTTCTTTTCCTCTCTCTCTCTCTCTCTCTCTCTCACTCTCAAATTCTTTTTGTTTGTTAGAACTGTCTTGACACTTAAAGAGTTTGTGTGGACAAAAAAGAGAAAGAACTGTAATTCTTCTATGGCCAACTTAAGAAAGTCAAAGCAGTTATGAAAACTATATGTGTTATGGGTTAGGTTACCAAAAAGAAAATGTTGCATAGAGAAACCCTTTTCCATTCCACTGCATGCAGTGTTAAAAAGGGAAGAAAAGGGGAAAACTTAAAACCCAATCTGCTGAAAGTTTTCAAAACCAAGTTTTCCACTTTAATCAGAAGAGGCTTATCTAGTTGCATTGTAAATTTCTTGTTGATAGTAATCAAGATGACACATTCTTGGGAGAAATATAGCTTTAAAACACAGTCCATAAAACCAGAGTACATAACATTACTGATGTTGTGATAAAACACTCAAAGGAATCACAAGATACTCTTACAGCTCTCTGAGCATTACCAACAAGCCTCCTATGATCTCCATGTCATGGTAAAGCTGAGAAGGAAATTAATTAATTAGCTCTGTGCTTTCATTTACTTATCTTGCTGGTATAACAAGGTCTCTTAGAAGAACAAGTCATGCCCACAATGGAGGTGACTATGAAGGCAAACCTCAGCAACACATGTGCCATTAAAAAAAAGAAAAAAAATCTTTGTTAGTAGTGCTTACTCTTTTCCTAGTTAGTTTGAGGCATCTGAAGATTTGCTAGTGGTGCTGGGGCTGGGCATTTGGCAGGCTGGCTTTTCCCAGGCAAGCAGAGGTACGTGCACCCCCAGTCTCAGGTGCAGCCTGCATCCTGAAAGATGCCCAGGAGAGGTACTGCTCAGCGCCAAACTGCTAGCTTCTGAACTGAAAGGCAGACAAAGCTCAGAGCAACTTCACTGACAGAAACTTGCCTATTTTAGAATGTGTTACAAATGATGGTGTTTTCCACTAGAGCAGCTGAACTGTACAGTAAACTCACACATCTTGAAGTATGGGCTGGGACAACCTGGAAGTTTCTATTCCATCTTTCACAGTTACACTTTTTGTTACTGCATTTAGACAGCAACAGTCCTGCTGGCACCAGTAAGTTTAGAAGTTCATACTTTTTCCACACACAGTCTTGTTTTGAAAAAAGAGCTTGCACACATATCCAGGTCAATAAAATACATATGTCAAATCAAACAAAATCTCCAAGCCAAGTAAATGCTTCCTAACGCCTTCGCTCCATCACCTGGGCAATGCTCCTTTTGTGACATGGGCCGCTCCACAAGCCGTGGCCTTCTCCTCCTCAACTAACATTACCATTGCTCAGCTGAATAAATAAACCCTTTCAGATCACTATTTTTATCTTGGGCCCATTTCCATTCCCAGAGATCATTCCTCCTCTTCTTCTCTTGCTACAGGGTTTTCACAACCTCTTTTTGCCAGAGGCTGACAGAGCCCCGACCAGCCCACCCCAGCCTTTCTCAAGGGCTGCCCCTCTTTCTTACTTCTCAGAGTTGTCACCAGGAGACCAAGGCAGGAAAACACATGCAGCTGGTCAGGGTGGCACATCTTTTCCCTATTTTCAACTGTTTACTTTTTTTTCTTTCTATTATTTTAAGTTTCCAAAGCCGTCATTACATCCACTTTAAAAAGCTCCTGGAAGCACACCAAAACAGGACTTGACTGCTTTGTATAATTTTCTCTTATTCTAACCCAGAGCATACCTAATCAGGTCAAAACTCTTCAGAAAGAAGACAAAACTGCTGCTTAAACTACTAGCACCCACCACAAGATCAGATCAGACATCTCTGACAAAGCCAGTCAGTAGCTGTCCCTCTTATAGCATGTCTTGCTCTGAAGTTTATCTCCTTGGCATAAGTTAACAGGCCCCAACTTGTAAGCTGAAAGGCTATATTATTTCTGATTTCAAAATATTTGTGCCTTAGCTACAAAAGTAGGGAGAACCCAGGCACCTGACCAGCTTTCCAGTCCTTACCAGCCACCTCTTTCCTGCAGCAACTCACTTTCTCTTTCTTATACCCACATGCCAGCATTTAGGGTATGTTTCTCAGACAACTCCACACATATCACAAGCAGCACATAACGCTTTGGTGGGTGATATCAAGCTGATTTCATTCCCACAAAGGAGGCTGCCTTTTTCAACAGCTGCAAACATCACAAGGAAATTAACAGCACAAATTAACTGAAATACCATGTGCAATTCATATACCATTTCACTTGATTGACATGCATGTCCACCCACTTACTATTAACCTAATGAAGATGCCATAAAAACTCTTAGTTACTTAAAAGCCAGTAATTAGTACAGTTTAAGGATGTATAAACTCAGGGGCTGTCACACCATCTACCCAGTGGGGTACCAATTGGTGAAACGGAAACAGTGAAGGCTCAGCATGCAAAACAGGGGCTGAGTGATGTGAATAATTCAACTTTTGTGAGCGGTGGCACAGAGCAGACCCTGATGGATGCTCCCATCAGCAAGGGACTCAGCCTTGCGCCTGCTTTTCTGCTACAATTTTGCACCAGGTTTGGCTCTGTATAGAGCCCAACTCTCTCAGTGGCTGACAGGGCAATCCAGAGCAACTGTCAGGGGAATCGTCTGCTGCACTGGCACTAATGAAGCTTGGGCAAATTATGCTGTTAGAGGTTTAAGCTTTGCATCACTCAAGATTTATAAGATTTTCCTAACCATTTTCTCCAACAGGATAAGGTTTAAAAAGGCCAGGTGAGGAGTCCTGCACTTGGGACACAACAATCCTGTGCAGTGCTACAGACTAGGAGAAGTCTGTCTAGAAAGCTGCCTGGAGGAGAGGGACCTGGGGGTGTTGGTTGACAGCGACTGAACATGAGCCAGCAGTGGCCCAGGTGGCCAAGAAGGCCAATGGCATCTTGGCTTGTATCAGAAACGGTGTGACCAGCAGGACCAGGGCAGTTATTCTCCCTCTGTACTTGGCACTGGTGAGACCGCTCCTTGAATACTGTGTTCAGGTCTGGGCCCCTCACCACAAGAAGGACATTGAGGTCTTGGAGTGTGTCCAGAGAAGAGCAACCAGCTGGTGAAGAGGCTGGAGAACAAGTCTTATAAGGAATGGCTGAGGGAACTGGAGTTACCAAGCAGTGGAACAGGCTGCCCAGGGAGGTGATTGAGTCACCATCCCTAGAGGTATTTAAAAGTCGGGTAGTCGTAGTGCTTAGGGATATGGTTTAGTAGTGGATAGGTATGGTTGGACTTGATGATTCTAGGATTCTATGATTCTACTTCCAGACAAAACTAAGTTAAAATACCAGTCTGTAATCTGTGGGTAAGGAACTACCCAGGAGTGCTGGTGGTTATCTTGGGAACAGCTATCAGCTCTCCTGAAAACTTCAGAGTTGAAGATTTACAAGAGAAACTGCCCTTTTGCTAGCAGAACTTTTGGGAAAGTAACTCCCTTCCACTTTGCCAAGAAAAAAAATAACCCCCAAACTCAAACTGTTCCTGTTTTTTCAGTGACAATTTACTTTTTGCTTTTCATGACCATAATGGGGACTTGTGGAGTAAAAGCATAGCTACAAACCCACCCTATCATGACATAATGCCATAACTATACCATGATGATAGCTGTGATTTTATCTCAAATATCAATATGAGATAAAATCACACTGATAGACTGCTACAACACATCACACTAGGAGCAGGTTATCTATCACCCCTTGTGAAGAATTTTAGTTCATTAAACCAGATGGTGCTGTATTAATTTAGTCCAAGTGCCACATTAATTTACTTCTCCCATTTGGTTTACAAAACAAATCCACATGAGTTCTGAGACCACAATAAGCTTAGAACAACACATCACCTTGCCAGTGTGGGTTGAAATCTTAGAGAAATACCCAAGGTACAGCCTTCCTACACACCCTGGGTGAGTGGCTGCTGTAATGCAAACTCTGTCAACTTCACTGCAAATTCTAGAACAAAGGTCAAAATGATATCTCCGTACCAGAATAGTCCTGAACATTTGAAACGTGGATCAGCATCTGAATTATTCAGCTGAGCTCATTCTCCTGTTCTCATCTATAAAAGCCACTGTGTTCAGAAATGGCGCTTTTTGAAATAGGTCAAAATGTGGTTCACTGCCAAGTCAGTGTATTTTATTTATTTATTTATTTATTTATATTTTTAATTTTTTTTTTAACATGACTAATATGGAACCACAAAGATCTTGCAGAATAAACAAAAGAAAGGTTGGAGGTTTTTTAATAGAAAATTTCATAGTGATGATTAGTAGGCTGTGGAACTTTTATTTTACAAATAGACACTAAAAAGGAAGTGGCTGTTTATCCAGTTCCTGGGAAAATAACTAAATGCTGGCTGGTATTTATTCAGCTGAATTATTAGAATAGCATTTGCTCCTATACTTAAAGTTGTGTCAGCATTTCCATTATGAAGCTTAGCACTTAAGAAAATCAACCCAGAAGCAAATTGGTTAATAAATAAAAATAACCACAATAAATCAAATTAGCTTTTTATAAAGTTAAATTGCTTTTTAAAATTCTGACCAGTTTCAAAGATGTTGAAGAGAACAAAGAGATGCCAGTAACAAACTGTATCGGAAAGCCTTCAGGATGCTTTCATACTGATAAATACATACAACGTTCATTGAGAAGCAGTTAATATTTTTTCTCAGTATGTAGCAGAACAAAGACAAACCAGAATTATTTAATGGAAAAATTTGACACTTTGAAGTTATTTGCCTGTGTAAGGACAGAAATGGACTCTTATTTTGAATTCCAGATAATTTGTATAATTTTCATGGGTTTTTTTCATTAGAGGTCGGCTTCCCATCATAGAATTTCAGTGAAGTGAATATCTTGATAAGGATTTTGACTAGTATGATTAAAAAGCCTTTCCTCAATAATTCCAAAGTACTTTTCATTTGAGAGATATTGACACTTTCCTAGATATTAAAAAAGAAATAACAATTTTCAGTCACTTTAAAAAATTGCCCTATGCTTCTGCTCAGGCAATATTTGTGTATGTACATTTTCAGTCCCATCAAGGTGAGGCTACTCTGGTGTGCAAAGTTACACATTTGAACAGGTTTTTGAAAAATTTTTGTTGATTCCCTTTTCTCTAAGCAATAACTTACAAGTCCCAAGAACTGAAATGGCTAAATCTCAGGGTAGACAAGGATCTTTGCAGAAATGCATATATGTTTTCCACATCCACAAATCAACAGCAGCCTAGCTAACCCAGGAGCAGAAGACTGAGATTTAATATCAGTGGAAGTATGTTGGGAGCACATCCTTGATAATCTAGTTGTTTCTTGGGATGTCAGTTTGTTCACTCCAGGCACCATTGGCACATCAAGCAGCCTTCTCCCTCTTCTGTGGCCCCATGTCCCACCACTCCATCCTCCTTGGTGGGAGGCAGTTTTTTCTTATGTAGTATTTAGGTAACTTATAATATCCTTCAGCGTGTCCCGCTAATGATACTCCTTGTATTGATGCCAGTACTTCTTTCACTCAATATGAACTGCCCGCAGACTAACCCACAGGATGAGACACACAATCCTTGGACATCGCTGTGTCAGCATTCCCTATCACTCGCTCCAAATCAAAGCATGAAAGCCCTAACACTTGTAGTTACAGAAAGGTTCACACACAGGACAACCGCATTGTGCTGCCACAATACACACCCTGTTCTTGTTGATAACATTATTACATAGCCTAATGCAAAGCTCTGCCTCACCATTCATGAAACTCTGTTAACAAAAACATTCTTAACATTGGTCCTGACATCCTTGGGATTACATTTAATGCATATGTGACCTGAAGTAACCCTCTGATACATGATCATGATGCTAAGCTGTTTATTTATTTATTCTTCCTTATTTCAAATAGTGAAGATGATTAATGCCACTAACTTTACTGCAATGACCTCTGCTTTCTGGGGGCTGTCATTGAAGGACACCCATGTAAAGAAAATGCTGATAAATCTAATCTCTCCTCATCAGGCTATGCAAATGATGACTCTATTGGAACCTGTGAACACCTTTGTAAGTGTGAAATGTGGCAGGAGGGCACTTACCAACTCCAGTGGACACAGCAATGATTCTTGCAAGAGAGAAAAAAAAAGGCTCCTTTGGCCCAAAGTAGAGATGTAAAACAGTAAACCTTTGAAGTATGATGCAGCACAGTTCATATCAGCTGACAGAGATGTAAAACACAAGCAGGAACCTGGAAGTTTCCTGACATTGCTTTAAGATGAAGATGATTTGGAAAGCATTTCTGGGGAGCAACAGCAAACCCACATGTTTTATATAGGCAGTGCCTCCATATTTGGTAGCTGTTACTGCAAAATCTGGAAGAATATTTTGTGTCAAATAAATGAGGTAGATTTCTCCATTTCCTGCCCCTTCCCTCCAATTCTCAAGCAGATTATAATTTCCTTAGACAGTATGCATCCGTCAGAATGAATCACCACGCAGTTCCTGTGAACAACCCCTGGCCTCTATAGAGTTTCCAAGAAGCTTGGTTAAAGCTAGACTTGACAGTATTCCATTTAACATCTGTGGAGAACGTGTCTAAGGTTTCCCTTGGGACACTTTCTACCTTTACTGGCACCCTTTGTTCCGAGATCTGAACGTACTTTTTGCAAAATCAATACTGGCTGCAAAATCACCCTGATCTTTACCAAATATCCATGTGCAAAGTCATAATTTTGCTCTCAATAAGTTCTTAGCTTAATGCAGCATACCAGTTAGGATCTGATACGTAAGAAGGAGCTAGAACTGCTAGCCAAAATCTGTTCCAACCCAAACAAATTTAATGCTGGATTGCATATTTGGTCGGCTAAATTCTGTCTGTATTTAATTTGCACATGCCTGTGTGTTTGTCTGAGTCAGCTGGACTAAGAAGTGATAGATTATAAGAAAGCTTGTTCTTGTGGTATTCCCAGCTGAGTCAAAAGTAGGTAACATCCAGACCTTCAGAAAAACCCACTGGGTAAGATTTCCCACTCACTTTTCATCCAGACTGAGGAGATTCCAGATTCATAGGTCCTTAGGTGAACTGAAAAGGAGAACTCAGGAGACATCTGAGCCTAAAGTTCACTGGCCCAAAGGGAGCAAGCCCCATGCTATGTGTCTGCTTTCTCAGAGAGATGCAGTGGGAATGGCCTGCCAGGGATGCTGCAGGTCTGGGTCCCTGATGGGACTGAGCATAACCTTGTTAAAGCGGAGAGTTTGGCTCCTGTATTTGCCCCACAGTCCCCTGTGAGCCTTCTTCCAACTGACTTTGTGCACAGCTCTTGCACGAAGACCTCTGTACCAAGCTCCCTTTTAATCCCAGTGACTTCTGTCAGGGACACCTACTAGCCTCCAGAGCAACTGCTTTGCCTCTCCTTTTCTTGTGTACATAGTTTCTGAGCAGCAGGCTTCATATTTTTGAGGATTTGCCTTGTTATTTCAAAGAATGAAATTACCTGTCAGGGATATTTGCCACATAGTTTTACCACCACAGCAGAACTATTTTAAATACTACTAGATTATTAAAGTTCTCCTTCAGGAATACTTCAGAAATAATTTTGCTGCCCTCTAGCCTACTGCTGAAATCTCTCTAGCATGCCAGCATTATCCTTCAGGAAAGCTTCTGAAATAGCTTTACTTTCTTTAGTGTCCTTTTCATTACTATTGAAATCCTTCCAGAATTCTAAAGTTAACCTTCAGCAAGATGCCAGAATAACTTTCACATTCTGGAAGGGTTTCAGTTCTGATTTAAAGGATATCAAAATGCAGTTTTATCTCTTTTTTTGTTTCAGAGTAAGAATTGTGGTGGTAAAAGATAGATGTATGCACTTCACTATGTTGTCTTTCCTGTTTATATAAACACATATAACCACTCAGGCTGCAGTGATAGTGATCCTGGAACCCAGAGAAAGTTATTTTTTAAAAAGAGCTTCTAAAAATTGCCAAAACATGAACTGAGGTGACAGCAGGGATTGTGGTTTTGTTTGCTTAATGGACCTGCAAGTGAATTCTGCTGATCTTACTCTGACAATGAAAGTTTTGAGGGCATGAGCCAACTTCTTTGATTAAAATGAGAAATATCAGAAACCTTTGCCCCAAACTCTGTCTGAACCCTAATTAATTCTATTATGAAGTGGAAAAAATTCCTTTTTTTTTTTTTGTTGTTGCTGTGCATGTCTGGGTTCAGCAGGGGGAAATGTTCAAACAGTGCAACAAAGACTGCACCTGTAATGTTTCCAGCTCAATAGAATCAGAAAATCCTGAAGTCCTGGGAGACGTTTCTGACAAAACTCAAGAGCACCTGACATTATTTAGAATGTCTCATGTATCTGACACAGAGCACTTTCTAGTCTCATTAATTGCCTTGATTCAGGTCTTAAATCAGACAAAAATATATATCGTCCTGAGATTCCCATGGCTGACCTACAAGAAAACCCCAACTTTTACTTTTTTTGTAAACAGTAAAAAAGACTTTTACTTGTTTTTGGTAGGGAAAGTGTAGAGTGAGCCAAAACCACATCACTTATATAATTTGAATTGAGTGCTAGTGAAACAAGAGCAGGAAGACACATTTTCCATCTCAGAGTTGCCCTCAGAAAAGCAAGGGGCATAAAGGCACTAAGCACCTTGGCACCTCCTTCCAATTAGCATGTTAGTTTCTGCTCAGCCAATTGTTTTTATGGGAGATATTCTCAAGCTCATCACCTTCTCCAGGCATCATGGCCAAAGAGAAAAGGCCTTATGAAGGGCTGTAGGTACTAAAAGGTAAAAGGCAGTCCAGTGCCCTTCCCAAATCCAGCAGGTTCCATAATCAGATCATTATTTAGAAGCAAGTAATTCTGATAGTTGCTGGCATTTTCATGCTCTAGCATGCAATGTTGGCCCTGCTCAAGTCTAAAGCTCCAACTAGAATCAACAAGATACAGTTTAAATGATGAATGCCTTAGCACTCACTGGCTGTTTCTTTGCCTCCTACTGTTCAAACAGATTTTTGTTCATTGCTGATTTTTCCAATTTTCTCTGCAACTGCATCCATGACTAGTGGAGATCAGCTAGGACTGTGGGGTCACTTGCACTTCTCAGCAAGAAGTCCAAAGAGTTTTGATTTAAAACAAAATCTTCTGAAAAGATTTCCGACTGTGTCAATAAAAGCCTTATTAAACTTTCATAAGGTATCCAATGATGTTTTAAAAATGGTTTGTCATGAATGGAAGCCTGTAGCTAAAGCAATATACAAATGCATTGATGTGATTTTTTGTGAACACCTTATACAAATATTTGTAACAATACTACTATGTGGCTTAGAAGTACAAATTTGAGGAACCTGATCACATTTCTTCTTTCTATCTTAGAATAAAACCAAGGCACAAACTTATACTCTAAAAATCCACATTCACCAAGGTTTTTACCCCTGTATGAAGGTTATTTCTAGACACAAGGCTGTCTGCTGCATAGCCAAGCTGTTCTAAAAAAACCCAAACCCAACTGCCTGTCTCCACCACGACTGTGCTTTGAGGCAATGAGCTCATTTTAACTGAGAACATACCTGCATGCAGGCAAAGGAAGTGCCTACAGTAGCGTCCAACAGCAGATGTTTCAGTAAAGCTGGCAAGGTCCTGCTTCTGCCGACTCTTGAACACAAGCTGAATGCTAAGGACATGAGTGAGACCTGGGGATTAAAGTGAGAAAAAGTCTCATCTTCACACAAGTGCTTTGCAGGATTAAGGTCTACTCAAATGATATAAAGCAATGACAGGTTCTCCTCTCAAGATAGCAAAACTGCCTCTTGTATTCAAAGAGTTGTGATTGTTCACTTTATTTCATAGCAAGCATTTAACTGTTTGAGGAAAACCATTTAATCTCTCCCTGATTTGTTTATTTACTTTTTTTTTTTTACTGCACTGTTGCTGGAAGATGTAGAGTACATTGGTAAAAGCAGCCTTGATCACATTCCCCCTCCTCCTCCTTCTTCCCCCTCCCCCACATTTACACTCTTTCCCAAATTTCCAGTTGTGAATACCAGCTATTCCTCATAACAGGGGGACTTCTACTACAACAAAATATTATTTTAAAGCCATACTAGCAGTAATTAGAGGCAATTGAGTTTTATCAACTAACACAAACTGTGGGATTTCAGACTTGGATTTCAGCTGGTATTTTAATGAAGTGTGCGCTAACAACACAAAATCTTCTGTCACTCCAGCAGCTGAGTTTCATATACAGACCTTTGATAGGGAGACCATGTGTTAACACTCAGATGGTTCCAGCACATGAGTGTACACACCAGCAGGCCACAGATCCATCATTCAGGTCAATTTTCTACTCCCCTTCCCCACCCCAGTGAATGATCTGATGTGGTGGCTACAAGCTCTTGTTCAGGCACTAGAAAAGCTGATTGCAGAAAGCAACCTTTTCTGTTCCAGGCTGTCTGTGTTCCTGGTGTGGAACCCAGTACTTTCCCCTAGTGTGTACTCAAATTCCAAATACTGTCCTTTCCTATGGTCAGCAGTCACACTGGGGCAAACCCCGTGCACACCAAAGCAAAAGAAAATTTTTTCCACTAACTGAAGTGGATGACTGGATCCTTTCCCTCACATTGGCATGGCAGAGAAGACCAAGTTCTGGATATTCATCAGCCTATGTCTTTTAGATCTCAAGCTGTTTGGATCACATCTGTCAATCAACTCAATTTTGGTCTCCTACATAATATTTGATAACAAACTTTATACTGAATAGAAATATTTCACTGTGGGGCTTGACTGAAAAATCCTTCAAAGCTTGATGAGAAGTATATATTTAAACTCGAAGTATCTAAAGGGAAGCGTCAGGAATGGACAAAGCTCTCATCAGGCTCCTGTCGTGTAGAAGAAGATGTTCTGAGCTTCTGTGCAGATTGTCTATAATTTTGCACAAACTTTTAAAGGTATATTCATGATGACTTTCCCTCCCTTTCCAGTAAAGCAGGTTATATCATATCAGGCTTTATGCATTCACAAAAATTCATAGCACGTATGATCATATTATCCTTTTAACTGTTGGTAAAACAATTGGTTAGTACATTAAGTCTGGAAAGAATAACAGTAAAAATATATTTCACTAACTCAAAAAGTTTCATATATTTTTTTAAGCACCACAAAGCACACATGATCCTTTTGACAGGTCTGTTTCTTCAATAAGCATTAATTTTATCATTCAACCTAAATTTATGTGGGTTCCTCTCCTCTAAACCTCATCTTGACACAAATCACAAAAACTAACAAGACTACAATTTTGATGAAACAAGGCTTTCTTTTTTAAGTAAATGACCATAAATGCTCTTATGAACTTGAAATTGAAGATGAACTACCAAACTCATCAGTACAACAATTTGATTAACTTGGAATTCATTATCTGAAGTATTGCTATTTGAATAACTGCAAATTATGCCAGAGAAAAGCCATATGACTTTGCTCGAGTTTAAGCTTTGCTCTTATAAATGTAAGACTGGTGCTGAAGATGAGCTAGTCAATTGAATTATGCTGTAATCTGATTAGTCTAGAACATGCACATATAATATCAGCTTTCTCAATATGCATAAGTGAGGCAAGAAAAATGCCCTTTAATTTGTTTTGATGCCTAGTGTCCCAACATGTTTTAGGATGAGATATCTTTCTCTTACCATAGCAAAGCTGTAAATGTTTTTCCTGACATGCACTGTTGTTGATGCTAAAAAGTAACTGAGCTCCTTGGACTCGGTCAGAGAAGGGGATAGCCCAGAGATCAGAGAAAGGATGATTTTGGAGAAAAGAAGAAAGGTGCTAATTTCTTCCATGGCCCCATGGAAAACAGGTACAATTGCAGAAGAGGTGGAGCAACCTTTCAGCTGAAGCTGGCATTTGGTACAATGGTGGGTATATGTGCATTCATGGCAGGTGGTCATTCAGGTTGGAGACTGAGAAGTAAGTTTCTAACTAATAAGAGAACATGGTTCTGGAGCAACCCTCCATCATGCAGACTGGTAGCTAATTAACTGATTTGTTTTACGCGCATGCTTGATCAAAGTATGACTAGGACTAATGGATGACTAACCTGTAACAGCTATGACTTGGATGCAACGGCATATGAGGGCTCTTGCAGCATGATGCATCGGTCCTCACTGCTGAAGGACATATGACAAAATGATTAATAATGCTTTTAAAAAAGAGACAAGTGTGTCCTAAGGGCTCAAGAGTGAGAGATTATTTACAATTTACCCTGTTAGCTGGCCTTGCATTAAGAGTGAGATTCTTGAGAGCTCTTTCATGACAGACACTAATGAAAACAGACAAACCAGAACAGACTAACCATATAAGTTTACTTAAGCTGCAAACACTCCTTGCCTCTAACACAAGAAATCTTGAGACTGTTTCAGATATCAGCTTGCAGAAACTACAGAAACATTTTAAACCTTTGTTACTACAGCATCTGTGCAATAGGAAAACGGTACTGAGAATTATGCCATTCCATTGCTTTCCATCCCAAACATACGCAGGAAGAAGGAAAGTTATTCTCATGCAAATGCAGACATGCACAGATCAAGTTGGATGTCTGCTCTCCTGCAAGAAGATCAAAGAATTCAGAACAGTTTTTCCCAGGAAGAGGGAGATGTTCCAAGTTAAGTGGGTGGACAGAAAAAATTGAGGAAGCATGAACTTTTGCTCTGTGAATTTAACAACTGAGGGATGGCTGGAGAGATGGACATACAAATATACTGACGAGAACAAATGCTCAATGCAAACAAGCATTTCTGGCTGAAGGCTGGACTAGATGATCACAATAGCCTCTTTTTGTATCCTAATCTGCAAGCCATTTATATGAATGCAAATACAGAATTTGCATGTATGAAGATGGTTACATGAGTATATAAACCAGACGCTATAATAGTGCGTAGTTTAGCACACTTAATTCTATCAAGCTGCTTTCTATTGTTTTCATTTCTTATGTAATATTCACAAAAATTCAACATGTGTAGCCAAGTATTTCAGATGTAGTCAGAGGAGATTATTTTAGGACTAATATGTTGGTATTTTTAATACCTCATATCCCACTAACCAGGATCCATTCAGTACCGATTGCTTCAGCGGGATATCAAATCATTTAACAGTCACAGAACAGCAGTCAGCTGTCTTCAGCTTCTTTTGTCGTGACCATATTTGTGCCAGGAAGTATATACTAGATGATACTTAAAAGACAACAGTTATTTCACAATAAATAATCTCTTCTAATAGCTTGTGGTTTTCCTTCTCGCGATTGCAAGGTAAGTTTTCATAATTGTTCAAAACAAGTAGATGAAATTATTTCCTAAACAGCAGTGACTATAATGTGGTATGCACGCAGTATTGGTAAAACACAGCTGGTCATTTAGAACACATCATCTTGTTTTTAGTTTCTTTCTGAACTGCTGCAGCTCTTTTGAGTAGGTTCTTCTGTGAGTCAGAGCCACATGAAGAAAGGAAAAGGTTTCAGAATGATTTCAAGATTTTAAAATTTCTTTTTGTCCTGAACTAGAAAAAAAATCAAAATATTTCTAATTTCCACATAGGAAAATAGTAACTGAGAATTAGTTTAGGGCTGTCTGGTGAGATTTTGGCCTCAGTAAGTTATATTACCTAAATTTACTTCCTAAGCATGGAAAGCTAAACTTTCATTCCAACTTCTCCTCATCCAGTGTTCAATAGGAGAGAAAGAAGAAAGACATTTGCTGTAATCTGCTTGTACCCCTGGAGATGAGTACGATGCAAGAGATATGAATTTAACACAGATAAGCAAGAGCAGAAACATTTCAGAGCCTGTCCTGCAAAAAGTACAGGTCAAAGTAAGAAGGCAGCAAGAAATCATATTAAATTACGAGATGCCCATGTTATTTCACATGGCAGAGCTTTATGTTGCATGGCTTTCAACATACAAACATCAAAAGTAAATGCTGGCAGCTGTAGGTTGTTCTTGGTGGTCTGCAGAAAGGCCTTTCAAATGAAGAACAGAGATGCCTCTCCACAGCTCTGAAACCTCTCCATCTCTTTTAGCAAATGACATTATTCACTGATTACATGGTGAAATTTTAGTGCAGGAACCCAAGAAACCTAGAAACAGGTGACAGGTTTCTTAAAGGGAAATTTTAAAACATGGACAAAAGAAAGATTGCAATGATTAATGTCTTTGTAACTATTTAGGTAGATATTATCTCCTAGTCTTTTTAAATCAAATTACTACATGGACTTTACCCCTAAAACAACTAATCTCCAACAATAAATAGAGCAAGAGAAAGAAAACAGAAAGAGGGAAGAGTCTTGTAAATATGCATTATCAACTCTTCTCCACAGGACATTTAGAACCCTTATGATAGCAAGAGCATCAAGTTTCTAGTATCTCACTTGACGTAATGATAACAAAGCTAAAATAAGAGAAAATACATACATTTAAAGGATAAAATTATTTTCTTGGAAAAAAAGGAAGAACTCCATTACAAAAATGTCAGAATTTAAGGAAGTGAAAATAAAAACGATGCTGAAATAAATGCAAAGTTCATGATTAAAAGAGCAAGTATTTTATAGAACAGCCACAAAATGGTTACAATTGGTAGCCAATAAGGCTATGACAAAGTCATTCTTTGGCATTGCAGAAGAAAGTACTTGTTAATGAAGAATAATGCCCTGAAAATGTGATGTAAGTGCAGAAAAGTGGTGTTTATCTTTGGCTTGTGATGCTGACATCAACAATAGAGTGCTCATATTAACCTACTGCCCTTAAAAATAAACAGTAATGCACTTTAAACTTGGCGTTTCTACTTTTATCTGAGATTAGTCCCTCTGCTTTGTTGAACTACAATTAAAGGGGGAGAAAACATGTAGAAATTAAACAAAAATTATGAGTTCTTTTTAAAGCACAAGAATTTTATTAAATCCTAGTTTAGGCTGTTATGTCAAAACATTTCTAAGATGCATGAAGCCCTTGTGCCATTCCAGCTTTATGGCAACAATCATTTCTGTTAAACATTTTTAAAAGTATTTATGTTCACAGTGTTAAATATTAGACCTCGCAAACATAGCTCTGGATGCTTGCTCCTCTGCAGTTTCCCTGTATTTATTATTGGAGTTTCAGAGTTGGGCAGCCCCCAGACAAATTGACTTCAGGCCTCCGTCCAGTGCTACAGAAACTGGTGCACGTTATGCCTTTGATTTCAACTGGAAATGGATCAAGACCTTAATTTGGCAATTAAATGAGCACTCAGTCCTTGCAAAGCTCTCCCTTAGAGTGAAATTCCTTGCAGGGCAAAGGGTCATAGGGAGGCCTGAGTGTGGTGGCACAGGTCTTGTGTCAGCTCTCCGAGCAGTGTTTACAGACTCCCATACAGTACTGAGCTGTTCCCATTCCTAAAGAAGAAATGTCTTTTTTTCTCCATAGCTCTCTGCCAAGTAACCATCAATCCTCTTGTTAGTATTGAAGTCCCAGTTTCTTCAGCAGTGAAGAACAGACAGAGCCCAAGGAGAAATTAGATAGAGATTACCCAAAATATGGCCATTAGGGGAAACAAAGAAAAGCAGAAACACATGCACTATGCCTGGATGGCGAGCAGGGTGACACAAACTCCCAGGTTGTCGTTATTTCAATTACAGGCTTGTATGATGCGGTTTGCTCATCTGCTTGTGTGTCCTGTGTGTGGTACTTGGCACCTCTGGTTGTTGCACTGGAGATTTTCCCTGCCTTCCTGGTCGGTATTTGCTTTACCCTGAGCAGTGATGGCCAGAAGTTTGCTCTAACATGTTGCTGTGAATCCTTCAATTTAAGAACTTTTGATTGCTTTGCTCTGAAGAGACTCTTAAGAAAAGCAATTTTTTTCTGGGCAGAGCTGCTCTAGCATCACACACATCACACAAGGCACTGAAATGCAAACAAGTTAGAATAGGTGAGAGCCACCTTTCCAAGAAGGGATGACAGTGTTGTGAAAACTCAGGTTGATGTTGATGGTCTCTAACTTCTATGAAAATGCCCCACTGCTATCTCTACCCATTGAAATGCGGAAATAAGGAGAACAAAATGAAATAATGACTTATTCAATTACTCTAAACATGAAGAAAAAAGAAACAATCCTATCAATCCAAACAAAGAAATCTGAAAAACATGTGTTTCAGTTAACAAACAAGCTGCTTTATGTCTCTTTATGTCTGTTCACAACTTTAGGACCACTTTAAGTGCAGCCTTTTCAAGCAACAGCTTGTTCCTCTCTGCATCTGCGGCACATTAGAATGTCCAGGTGCTGTTGTAAATCACTATGAACACTGGTTTGTGTGCAACTGAGCAGTGAAAAGGAGATCACCAAATTCTATCCTGCTAGATCATTACAACTGGACTGTCCCTTTAACTTTTTTCTGAGCTATTCAGTGCTCAGAACCTTTTAGAAAAATCACTGTGCTTTATTTTACCAGAATACAAATGCCAAAACTCAGACTGATAGCTCTACCTGGGAGATTTCAGAGCTGAGAGAGCAGTAAGCTGAACACTGGTTTAAAAACAAGTTGATTCCCTTTAGAGGAGCTGGGTGGCAGAGAACACAGAAAGACAAAAATTTCCTACCAGCAGCATGTGTGTCAAACATATAAGCATGTTTTCAGTGTTCTGCCTTCATATAACTCCATCCATAGGGTAAGATGAGATTTAAGAAAGTCAAGGGCCGCCTAAGAACAGTACACGCTCACCACAATAACACTGCCAATCAGAGAAAAATCAGTGGTCAGATAATGAATGAGATGGCAAATACAGATGACTATTTTAAGCCACCAGTAGGAAGGAAGGAAAGAGATGAAAATAGAGGAAAAAATTGTCCTTTCCTAGGTGTAAAGAAAATCTGGGATGTACTCAAGGTGAAAGACTTTCCATGTAATTTTGGGATATTTCTTGAGAATCAGAATAAATTTGATCTTCAACATCAAAGCAACAAATTCTTTTAAGATAGAGTTAACTGAGAATAACCCAGATGTTTGTAATGTTGATACACTCAATACCCAGCAAATTAGAGCAAGATCCTCCCATGTAGACAAGGATTAGTTAAAACAAGCCTGGATGAATGGGTGTGCAGCAATTACCGTAAAGAGCTTCCTTCATCCTCTCCTGCTCTGCAAGAATAATCTCTACAATAAGTTGGGCAGTAAAAATCTCACTTAGACTTTTTGCAATATGTGGCTTGTAAGTCACAAAGTCCAGGGACCACCCGGGCAGGTCTGAGGAGCTGTGCTTTATCCTTGCCCTGGGAAGCTGGTAGTTTCATGGGATCCACTTCTCTGGCAGTTCTAATATACCATTCACTATTTCCTTTCATTTGGCCAGTGTTAGAGAGGAGAGTCTGGCTTCAGCAAAGAGCACATTCCACACTCCTTGCTAGATGTGTTGGGAAACTTTCTTCACTGCAGGGGCGCCCACGTCCTGCCAGGACTGCACATCACTCGCTTGTGCTTAGTTTACTCACATGGCATTAGCTCATGGGGCTTGTACAAAGATGCATTATTCCCCAGATAGCCTGGTTCTTATTATGTGCTTATTTTTGGTAATTTCCTATTGCTTTTTGCATTTATCAGGAAACAGGTGAGGAAGTGGGCACCCGCTAGAAGACTTATCTTTCTTCATAAGCCTGAAAAACTCTTAGGAGATTAAAATATGACAGAGAAAAGATGTTTCATCTCCCAGCAGCTTAAGCAGAAGGTTTACAACTCACTACAACTCTTCTTCCTACATGCTCAGTTGCCTCTTTAGAGTTCCGAAAGCTGTGCATGAATATGTAGGTATGCGCAAGATGAGCAAAGCAGATGTTGCACTGATCTCAGCTGAGGCATCTTAGATCACAGAAGCTAACCTATAGTGTCTTTTCTAGATGCCAATTTAAACATCTCTTCCTCCCCTTGAAAACACAGAGCTCTCCCCTGCTGCAAGACTGAGCAGCTTGATCTTAAGGAATTGGCTGTGCTGACAGGGCCCATAATTGTGGCCAAGTATTCATGAAACAGTATCTGGAAGGGCAGCTCTACAACTACTGTCCTTCCACAGTCATCACCTGAGCATCCCCACCTCCAGAGTTAAGGATGTTCATTTAGCCCTGAGCCTTTCAAATGAGGCTGCTGCTACTGAGCCATTTACCTCACTTGGACTATGCTGAGTTTACCAGTTAATTCCACAGACAGAGTGTGGGAGAATCACAAGGCATCAAAACCTTCTAAATGAATGAGCTACAACTGCAAGATTTGTTCTCACCGCTAGTCTCACACCTCTCTACCCACCATGCTGGCAAGATTTCAAGAAACAGCTAAAGCAGTTTCCTATGCTGCTTCGCTGGTACAGAAGAGCTGTCAGCATTCCACATTGGCAGAGGCAGGACATGATCCTGAGCCTCACCACATTTCACCAGCTCTCTTGCTGATCCAACCACTAAGTAGGCAAGCCCAGGGCAGCTCAGAAGGGATCTGCGCTGTTGTGCTGGCAGGGTCGAATTGCTGTCAGACGATTCCCTCAGCTTGTTAGTACCAGAGGAAATGCAGCTGAACAAGGGAAGAATGAAGGCTGCTAGCTACAGAAGGAAGCTCATATCCCTGTCAGCTCTCATAGTTGGTACCTACTTCCCTGTAAAAGTAGACTGCAGTACATGCAAAGCCAGAAGACACCAGTTTTTAGTAAAATAGTTTCTCACTGTGTACAATACATCACTCCTATCCTTATTCCTATTAATAAACACTAAAATATTTTCAGCCAAACAAAAGTGCCAGCAGCTGATTTAAAGCGAGAGCCAATATTTAATATCAGAAAGCATGACTGAGCTTGCACTGGAAATATAATGAGTATACAGCCCAATGTGGTCCCTCCATATTAAATAGCTTTTAAACCCTTGAGGTGATGGCTCTGTCACTTTGCTCCATCACACACACACACAGAGTACATCTTTGGTAGCTCAATGGAGAAAAAGGTTTCATTCTTCTGTAATAAGGGCATAAAAAAATCTGACAGCAGACACAAGAAGGATGTGCAACGAGGGAAGGATGAAATCAGTCAAGACGTAGAAACAACTGAAACCAAATTCAAAGATCAGTATAGACTTCCTCATATCTTAATATTTGCATTATCTCCACTATGCAATGTGAATGAGCTCTTGAAGGAAAGTATGGAGATTCAGACCTAGAAAACACTGGAAGCTAACTGCAACTTCCTTCTGTTCAGACATGAGCACTCAGTCCTCTCTGAAAATCTCAGCTAACATTTACAGACATGCTAAGCCATTGTTTTGTTTAACCACAGCTACTAATGAGATTGTGTTTTAGGTTTCAGCCTAAGTTTTAGAAAGAAAGACTAGAATAAATGGAGAATGATGTTGTCCCTTTTCAGCACAGGACACTAAACAAATAGTTTAATGCCTTCTGCTAGTTTAGCTCCCTCAATCTGTTCCTTTGTGGCTTTTTCACAGCAGAGATGAGTGACCACATGCAAATATGCAAGCCATTTTGTTCCTTTGTATCTGGTTCATGTAAGAGCTTACAAGCCTACAGTTTTTGACAAGCTAAGAGAAGCAATGGGATAGCTTAAGCTGGGAGACTTACATCTCCCAATGTAGAATTCCCAGTCATTGCCTGAGGATGACCCACCTTACGAAGCCACATGATAGTCCCGACTGGCATTATATTAACCTGCCTTCGGGCACTCAGACAGGCAAAAAAGTCAGCACTCAGTGAGAGTGCTTCCTCCTGTGTGGGGTCCTAGTGGAAAGGTAAAGACACTCAATGTTTCATTCTTCTGTACCTGCACAGCCTTCACAGCCATTGTCTTGTGGCACCTTGTCTGCTTCTTCCAGAGTGAGACAGTGAGTCTTACTAGTCCTTACCTGTCCTCCTCCTGGCTCTCACACCTTGCTGGCAGGCTTCTTATCAAGGGAAACAGTGATTTCTTCTGTATCTGGCTGACCTATGCACTGCAGAAACTGCCCCCTGCCCCCTGGCTCTTTAAAAATACAATTTGATTTATTCAATTTCAAATGTAGCATGTTGCTTTTGTGAGAACTTTACTGCAATCATTATATATCCTGCTGAGATTTGTCCAGAAACCTCTCCTCCTGCCCTCCTGCCCTCTATCCTATGTATACGAGGTAGTAAAAACTGCTTAGTGCTAAGTCCTGGGCATGAAATCTGCCCGGACATAGACAAGCTGGAGAAGTGGGTCTGTGTGAATCTCCTGAGGTTCAACAAGGCCAAGTGCAAGGTCCTACATCTTGGCTGGGGCAATCTGTGGTTTTAATACAGGATGGGGGGATGATGTGATTGACAGCAGACCTGCAGAGAAGGACTTGGTGGTGCTGACCGATGAGAAGCCTGGCATGAGCTGGCAATGCGTACTTGCAGCCCAGAAGGGCAACTGTATCCTGGGCTGTGTCCAAAGAAGCGTGGCCAGCAGGTCAAGGGAGGGGATTCTGCTCCTTGACTCTGCTCTTGTGAGACCCCATCTGGTGTCCAGTTCTGGAATCCTCAACATAAGAAAGATATGGAACTGTTGGAACAGGTCCAGAGGAAGGCTATGAAGATGATCAGAGGGCTGGAGCACCTCCCATACAAGGCCAGGATGAGAGAGTTGGGGTTGTTCAGCCTGGAGAAGAGAAGACTCTGAGGAGACCTTATAGTGTCTTATAGTCTTATAGACCTTACTATAGACCTTATAGTACCTTCCAGTACCTGAAGGGGCTACAAGAAAGCTGGGGAGGGACTTTTTACAAAGGCTTGTAGTGATAGGATTAGGGGCAATGGGTATACATTGGAGAGGGGAAGATTTAGATCAGACCTATGGAGGAAATTATTCACAATGAGGGTGGTGAAGCACCGGCACAGGTTGCCCAGGGAAGCTATGGATGCCCTGTCCCTGAAGTGTTCAAGGCCACATTGGATGGGGTCTTGAGCAACCTGATCTACTGGGAGGTGTCTTTGCCTAGGGCAAGGGGGGTTGGAATTAGGTGATCTTTGAGGTCCCTTCCAACCCAAACCGTTCTATGATTTTCTGATTCTATGAAATATGATGCCATTGAAATGAGGAAGAAGAAATCCAATGACTTCAGTGCAGCAGACCATCTCACTCTGCTCAGGAAAGCACACAGAAAAATGACTGCTTGGATAATTTTGTTTCTTTCTAAATAAGACAACACGAGCCACGAGGCTTGGCTTCTCCAAACAAATGAAACCACACCAGCATATTTTGTATCCAGTGTCCACTGAAAACAACAAATAGATTGTGGGTTGTTTTTCCACAAGAGCTAAGTCAGAGAAGCTAATAATTTGAGGAGCTGGCATTTTGTCACTCACTTAGCCCAACTGAAGCAGGCATGAACTGTGAGCTAATGTAGATATTTCAAGGGGGAAAGAGCCATATATTCTCTGGGAGAGAACATAGAAGTGACAGCCACTGAGATTTAAATGACACCGTGTGGCATTAGGAGCCACAATTAAAAGTCATTATGGGCTTCACAGTAGCAAATTATTATTGCATGCTCCTCCATCAGGAAAACAGTTATGAATTAATAGGTAGACCAGTGGCTTAAGTCAGGTGGGAGAAAAGACCAGAAGAGGAACAAAAAAACCCACAATCCCTCACAACTCTCTTAACTAAAGGGATTTGAAAAGGAAGGAAAAGAAGAATTCTAGACATCTGACAAATGCTATCTGCATATGGCTAATGCACTCAAAACAGCAAAGGTGGCTGTGGGCTGAGGAGGGGGCAAGTTCATGTGGCATTCAATGGTTTTCTGGTAAGGCAAACTCAAAGTTTAAAATGTGAGTGCAGAGAGAAGCTGCCCTTTCTACTGTGCTTTTCCCCACTGTTTCACAAATGGCAACTCTATCTTCCCGTGTACCACAGATTACTGCATCTGGTCCACATTTGTGAAAAACTTCTCCCTAAAACCTACTTTGAAAGTACCCATACAGCAGAATTAAATAGATCTGCAAGAGAGTCTTGAGGGCCTTCACCAGTTTTTGTATATACATTCGTGTCTTTGTGCAAGGACTTCACAGAAAACTCTGTATGCTCTGGCCAGGGCAAAGCACCAAGGGACAGGTGACAACGTGATGGAAATGTAGTTATATATTGATAGCTGTTTGATTAAGTTCACAAGAATATAATTCAGCCAAGTGCTGTTCTTTCCCATTTTGTTATTTCAAGGTCTAGAAGCAAGTAATTCCAGAAAGAGAGAAGTCTTTTTCCTTTACATATGTCCAGCTACTTGACATAATATATAATGATAATAATAATAATAATAATAATCATCATCATCATCATCAAGGCTTTGAGTAATTTAGTAATGTGAATCATATTGGCTCCATAACCTTGGAAGGTTCCTAAAGGTGATCATGAGGTGTTTTTACTGTCTGAAAGTTACCCTTCAGTGAAGAAGGAGAACACAGGTGTCCCTCTGTAATGTTGTAGACAGACTGTGAGTGCTTGGATGGCTGACACCAGCCTGTCATTCAACCCCACATCATTGATATCAGAAAGTTTGCACCTGGAAGCGATGACAAACTACTCCCTTTGCTGGCTGAACTGCATGGGTGGCTGTGCTCAGTCCCCAAGTCTAAGTCTCTAATGTGAAGAGGGAAATAAAAATAAAAAAAAAAACAACAAAGCCAAACCCAAAACCCAGGGACTGGGCACCTCCAGAAAATGAATGTCGCTAAGACTAGGACTAGTAAATCCTTGCTGTGCCTGAACAGAGGTTTTCTTCATATAGGGTATGAAAATCTCTTGCCTGCAGAGCTAAGAACTGTTCAGAAAGAAAATGGCATAGCAGAAGAGCAGCTGCAGCTTCTTGCTAGCAGTTGGTATCCAATCTTTTTATACCAGTTATGTTTTCTTCTCCTTTATTGACTAGTCTCACTTACAGCACTGCTAAAAAAATGCTGCTCTGTCAGAATCTGACACACTAACTCCTAATGTGCTGTAAGCAACTACTGACACAAAGCATGATCTGTATTTGTAAACAGACAAAAGCATGAATTAATTTGTTTCAAAATCAGAGATTTAAATCATTATTTTATATACCTGAACAGCTCCCAGAAGCTCCTTAAGATAGAGTTCTGCAGTGACAGGTGAGGTTGGATTCTTTCACCTAAATTTAAGATGATTAAAGGTTTGATGTCCAAATGAGCTAATCACAGTAGGCTGCCTTTTATTCAGTACAGGAATTTCTAGGAAGCATACTGAAAACAGGTCAAATGAATTTTACCTTGGGAAGGCATGACTCATTCTGTGTGTTGCCTACCAATAGGGCCCAAACAGCCACCTCAGGTGTAAATACCTGTGTGACAGATGTTAGAAAGCTACCTAACCATATGGTCATGCAATGAAGTTCTTCCCCGAGGAATTTATCCTTTACATGCACACATCCCCAGATTGAGAAAAGAAGCATTGTGCTTAGTCCAACCTGCACACAATAATACCCATGCTCTGGTTCTCCAGGCCAAGAACCATGCCTGAGATAGTACTTTTTAACCCGTTGACCACCAACGTATTTGCCAGGAGGTCATCACACTGCACAACATTTCTTAAAAAAAAAAAAAAATCAAAAATCCTATTGGTTAAGAAGCTCGAGAGTGGGCCCTTGAATTTCTCCTGACTCAGTATACAAAAATATATCATTACATCCAGAACAGATGCTCAGAGAACTTCACAGAAAAACCCAAGAACTTCCAGCACTTGCAGCTCCTTCACACTCACATAACCATAGTCTGTCAGATAAGCATGTGCAGAAAATGGCAAAATATTGTTATGAACAGCTCCTTATTGTTGTTCAATGGTTTTTTCATACAATTTGGGTCTTGTATTAATTGTGTTTTTCTTAAAACAGTCATTGTGTCACCAAATCTCTTGCACAGAGACAACAGTTTCCCTCTAATTTAATATATAAACCCAACAAATGTAATAACAATATATAGGTCTAATGCGATACTTGTGTCACATCTAGGATTTAGTAGTTTAGTAGAAAGATTATTAAAATATATTAAAGGTGTGAAGAAAGAGTAGGACCTAAAAGCAGATTAAGACAGCTAATACAATCAGAAATAATAATTAGAACACAATTACATTATGATTATAACTTCTCCTAAAATATCAATAGAAAAAGAACTTATGATGGATGTTTTAACAGCAGGAGAAGAAAAAGTTCTGCACTGACAAAAAAAAAGTTGCATTATCATAAACTGAAACAGTGAAATGATTAATCAAATGAAAATCTCTAAGTTTGTGTAGAATAACTTTGCATGTCGCAGAGATGGAATTAATTTAATTTCCCTTATTCCTGCATACCGTGCCTTCTTCTAGCTTCAGCTTCTTGTGTTTATTGGACATTGTTTAATGCAGGATGGTTCACCCATTTTCTGGGGGCTGACCTGCTTCTACAAAGGCAGTAGTGTTTTTGCACACAAGCAAGTATGTGTTCATTCCACTAATATTCTCATCTTTACACATCTGGTCTTCACTGGGGTAAAATGGGGTGTGCAGAGATCAAATATAGCCTAGCAAGATGTACAGAAGGCTAAATGAGCTGGGCAAGATTTAAGAAAAACTGGCAGAAAAACTGTCAAGATTTGCTAAACTCTACTGCTGGATTTTGTACCTGTGGAGACCTGAAGTATTTCCCTTTGTTAACTCCTGGATGGACCATGAGCAGAACTCTTCCGGTGCCAACAGAGCATTTGAGCTGCCATATGCTGGGAGAATCTTCACTTTCAGGCAGCTTGCAGATCACTCCAGTAAAACATAGTCTCCAGATCAAAACACAGCAACATCTGGAGGAGAAAAATAAAAAAAAAAGTAGAAAACCAGCAAAATATTCTTCCCCCACCCTGCCCCCCTCAGGCTGTTTCATTCTCAGAAAACTGAGCCTGGTAAAAACTCCTGTCCCCATCCCCTCCCAGTTCCTTCCCCTAGTTCCCATCATTCACACCCAATGTATTTATTTTTTTTATCAGATCAGAGAGCAGCATTTGGATTATTTCAAACAGCTAATGTTAGTTATCCAGACAGAACCTGTAGTTTTTACATGGTGGGTCTGTGCTGAGCTGTGAAGCGCTTCTGCAGGCTTCTAGTGTGAAAATAGCCTGAGTGAAAGCTAGATCATCAAAGCCCAGGCTAGTGTCACAGAAGCAGCTGCTCAGTCTGAGACTCCTATGGCCCTTCCTTTTCATCTTTGTTTAAAACACAGATGCTAAGACAGAAACATCTCTCTTGAGCCATTCAGCACATCTTCAGTCACACAACAGGATGTCAGTAAATACAAAATATATTTCCCCACTATTCAGATGAATCATTACACTATAATGACCACAGTTATGTATGTATATTTTCTGCATGCTGCACCTTTAAGTGTTAATTTTGCACTTTGCTCTTCACAGTAGTCACATCATTATATTTCCCTGTATTTCAAGCTGCTGTTCGTTTTGAGTGGACATAATTTAGAAGCAAGCTTCTGAGCACCAGGTGGTCTGATATAATATTTATAGGTTTCAAGCTTTTCACCAGTTACTCTTCTGTACCAAACTACATATAATAAATACAAGCTTGCTCAGGAAAACAAATTGAAACTTTAAACAAATGTAGCTTATACTATACAGGCGCTCAGAGAAGATGTGCATAATAGTCCCTTCTGGCCTGAAAAAACTAGAAATCTATGAATTTTGAAATAACTGCATAAAATACTATACTCTGACCCTAAATTTTGCAGTAATCCTTTTCAAATATTAATGAGAAGCTGTGCAGCTGAGAGAGGACGATGCCCTTGGATCCTTGGCTAAGGGATATTTGCCAACCTCTCCTGAAAAAAAGCCATTTTAATTTCTGAATGAACAGAAGTAATTGCCTTACGTACTAGAGTAGTGAGTAATGAATGCATTAGCTCATTAAAAGATCATCATCATCTACACACCACCACAAAACAACCAACACACATTATGGTCTGAGTTACCTACAAAGAAATCAATTAAAAAGAGTAGGTGACAGCTTTGAGGCTGCTAAGGCCTGGATATGTTTGCTGCCCCAGTATTGTTCCAGGTGTCACATACGGGTGGAAAATTAGCAACTTGGTATCAGCAACGGTTCTTTTTTTCTCAAAACTGCAAGCATAGTAACAGGTCACTTAAGCCCTGGACTACATGGACACACAGGCCCCGGCAGGGCTTGAAAAAGACCTCTAACACAGACCAACAGAAGTACAGGTCAGCTGTTCCTGTTAATTCTTAAGAAACTGGGAAGAGCAGGTGAGACCATAAGGGCTGCAACAGCATTGACCTCAAGCTCTTTCTCAGTTTTAGTTGTGCTGGCCAAAGAAGTTACTGCTCCTCCACCACTCCTCAGTGAGCTGTCACTGCAACAGCCCTCTGCTCTGTGCTGGCTGCTTTGAAGGACTTCAACTTACAATTCTTTGCTAATTACAGTGAACACAATTAGTGATGTTTTACACATGAGGTAAGTAGACTTGAGGATGCAGGGCAGGGATGAAGAACTGTAAACCAGGTGAAGACAACCATCCTGCAGGATGGTTGGATCCCACTTGGATACAGACCTTCTGTAAAGGTAGGACTCTCCTATCCCAGTGCTGCTGTGAGCTGTGCTCAGGTGGCGTTTTAGCACATAACGTCTACGTGCTTTAGCTCTCTCCTGTAAAGGTGAAAATTTCTGGTTTCTCATCAGGCTTCCACTCATTTATTCACATCTCTGAGAAGTGCTGAAATGTTTCCCTTTTGCCTCCTAGTAGTCCTTGAACTTGAAATGTGAAGAAAACCTCCTAGGCTGGTGTGCACATGTAGCTCAGGCTCATCCTGCTCTTCAGGGCAGTCACAGGACCCTTTCAGACAGCACTCATTTTCTTCTCATCCTCAGCCTTGAGGCCTTACTCAATCACAGGGAATGATCAAAAGTCCTTTCACTGCCAGCTATGAGTATTGTAATGTTGGTTTTGAATTCTGAAGAGTCAGTTTGAAAAGGCACCTGGGAATAAAACTAGAATTGTCTTCCTAGCCTAATTCAGATACCAAGTGGTTTAAAACATCCAGGGGAGGAAGAGAACACATTATTCTTTTAGTGACAGCAGTCACTTGCCTTCTGGCATGAGGAAACAGAAATAAATCGCAGGGGCTTGGAGAGTAGCTTTTTCCAGACATCTTCTTCTTTTATGGAGGTCATAGCCCTCCTTCTGACCACAACTGAAGGTGGGCATGACAGCAACCACATGGGACACTCAGGAAGTAGACTGTGGTGCATGCCACTCTTCAAAAGTACTGGTGCAAATCACAGCTGTTTACTTTCCTGAGCTGTCTGGTTCTGTCCTGTTCCCAGGCTGAACCAAAACTGCGCATGATAGACACGATAAATTTGCCTTTGAAAGACACCAGGATGGTTTCTCATTGTACATGTGAAGTCTGGGCAGATAAAATCTCCTGGGTTAAATTCTGCCTCTGGCTTTTTTGGCCACATGCTGGAGACACTTGAGCCACTGAGGTTTGCTGAGGCTCTTTGTTCTTGGAGAGGAAGTTTACTTCAGAAGTTGAGAATAAACAAACCAAAACTATAAAAATAGAAGCAGGAGCAGCTGCCACCATCTAAAAATTCCTTCACATTTGGCTTGACCACATTTGAGCTAGGCAAACGTGGAACAAAGTTTTTCAACAAACCACTAAAGAAGCAACTCAGTCCACAGAAGTTTACATGGTGACTTTGCTGGGCAGCTCCCAGAAAAGCAGGAAGGACACCTGAAAAGGCCTTGTAACATCGGAGAATCATTGTCAGCTGATAAAAGGCTGACCCAGGTAAATTCTCTTCCCTAAAGGCCATAAGGTGTCTGCCTGGAGGGCTCTTGGCTAAGGCATAGTCAGATCCAACAAGAAAAGTTCTTCCCCCGCTGCATCTGCACATTTGTGTGGTAGCTACATACACAATGATGTGTGCTGTCAGACTGCTGAGCGGGCTTGCTATTAAGTGGCTTTAAAAAGGATAGCCAAGAACCACAGTAACATAATTTAAAGAACTTTTACAATAAAGCCCTCCCTCTCTTCTTCGCTTTTGACTAACACTCTCAGCTGCAGGGGAAAAGAGTATAACATCCCATTTCTTAGCATACATGTCTTAGTAACTTAAAATCCCTTAGGGAACAATACTTACCACTTTCCTGAAACAATTAAGAACAACAGTGAGATTAACATTTCGGAAGACTGTGTGTGTGAGCAGAAGAGATTAGTCCTTTAAAAATCTTTAAAACAACGGGGCAGCAATATCCCCCATGGTGAATCTAAAATTGTCTTTCTACCATGAAAGAACAGAAACTCTCCTTTCCACAAAGGCATCTCCAGACCTTGATTCCTCTTCCCACTGCTTGTCCCATTTGTGTAGGGGGCCACACACATCCAAAATGCTGCATCATCTGAGACTGAGCTGCTGGCACAGCCATGCGCAGAGGGTTACTTTTTCAAAACTCTGTGTACACAGTGCTGTGTGTGGATTTAAAACTTCTTTGGGATTTTCAGAGCAGTGAGCCAGTGAGCATTTGCCTGTGTGTTTCCACAAGCTGTTTTGAAAACTGACCTTCTCAGAGCAGCTGGTGGCGAAAAAAAACACAAATAGAAATAGTGCTGCAGGCAGAGACTTCTGCCTGCAAATCACATATTCCACGTTCAAGGCTTGATAAAGAGCAGTGGTGAGCTGTAGTGGAGAATAATCATATTACTTTGGGAGAAATTTCAGAGAAGTGTCTTTTTTTCTAATTCTTTGTCAAGCAATCAGGTTTTCTCATTGTATTCAACTCACTTGCCTTTTTCCCCAGCACTGTTTAGAAACAGAGTGAAATCTCAGCTAACAACAGTGATAAAGATCTTGTTGGCTTCACTGTGATAAGGATTTTAGCTATGCTCCTGGCAGATGACCCTGACAACCCTCCCCACACCACTCCAGCTCCATCTATGACAACATGTTGCCTGAAGTTCTGAAAAGGGAAGCAGCGAGAAGGGAAGCTTAAGGTGATATGGCATGGCCTCAGAAAATACACAGATAGCATTGCTATTACAGTCTCACTCTCCTCTCATGAAAAAAACATTTAAATAATGGAAAAAGGAGATAAGGGCTGATCTGTACAGGCTACAAGCAAACAGTGTTCACTTACAATAATTGGAGGGTCCTGAAATGAGTGAATCCTCCACCACTCACCTGCCTGCAGGGATCTGCAGGGATCATCTAAAATAACTGTGTCATGACCAAGACTTCTCAGAGGCTTTTGAGATCTCTGGTACTACCACTATTATTTATTATTTGCCTTGCCTAGTGCCCAGCAACCACTGTAACAGTTGCTGTACAAATACAGAGCAGAAAAACTTTCCCTGTGAAATGGCTCATAGCAGAACAGAGCTAACAATAATTTAAACCCAGAGGCCGTCACAGACTAGTAGCCTCTATATAGAAAGTCTGAGGGGTTCTCTAATTTGTAGACACAAAGAAAATTTACTTATGTTGAACACCACTAAGAAATGTTTTCTTTAATGCTTCCAAATTTGAGGGGGAAATACTTTCCAATTAATTTCTTTTTTAAAATCCTGCATGAAAAATTTCCAAACAAGAACCCTGCAATGAGGTGTATTGGATCCACAGCCAGGTATGGTGTGACATCAATAGTCCTTACATATATGCTGAGCCACATAAAAGTGCAAACTGACTGCTCATTTGTTGAAGGACAGGGTAAAAAGTCAGATCTTAGAACTTCAACAGGGAAGTGGGACATTTGCACCTCTGTTCCTAAATACATTAAAAAAACTCCCAAACAAAAGACTGGTCATATTTTAGACTGTTGCAGTGCATCTGCACTTGTCTTTCATCCAGCATGGTTCCTAAGACCCATAAGCTGGGACCCACAACCCAATTTACCCACTCTTCAAATGATTGCTGCAAAAATTAGACTTTATGGATGGTTGGAAAGATGTCTTCTGGTCTGTATGTGTGTGCATCTCTAACTGTTGTTCTAAATACATAAACACAGAGTGGTATGCACATGCAAAACAGTCCCTGAAAACATGCTGATAGAAGGACTTTAGATGGCGTGAGTGAACTACTTTGGCCACAGGAGGGAGGTTTCTCTCCCCCTACAAGCCATTATTGTTTCACAGGAAAAGAAAAGAGCAGGCATAAAATGGATAAGGCATTGGCTTCTCAGCTGGAACCATAAACCATGAATGTAATGAGTAAAGGGAGAAAGAGCCAAGGTTACTGGAAGTCAGTCACATGTTCCTGTGGCTCCTAGCCTTCCCCTCCCACAAGGGACAAAGCATGGGCTCTGCATTATCTGGTTATTTGGCAATACTCCTAAGGTTAGAAAGAGTGGTGTATCCACTGTATTCAAATTTGAAGGCATCCAACAGCATTGTATGATGGATTGTCCAATAACAACACCAGCTGCACGCACTGCTTATTGTAGAGGCTGCTAATCTGTCTGAGAAGCCAAAATGATATTAGCTTTCAACAGGATTTACATACATTCAGTCTTATTTCTGTATAAGCTAGCTATTACAGTCTAAACTGTTGAACATGCAGCTTGCCTAAGGAATATTTAATAATATTAACAACGCACTTCCCAATAAGCCTCCAAGATCTCTTTACAGGCTCATCAATCCACTAGCCTTGCTGTGCAGCACCACAGCCATTAGCTCTCGTTCCAGCAGCTCCCTGAGGAGGCACTACACTAAGCACTCTCCAAGTGCCCGCTGCCCCAGCCCAGGCAGGAAAATTTGGAGTCAGTCTTGTAGTAAAAGAAGCATCTGTATGTCACTGCAAAATGGACTCACTGGAAGAAGAAAGCACTAACTGTATGATAAACAGGAATGCTTGCAAGACAGAAGCAGCAAAAGCCTGAAGAGAAAAGACAGGGCTGTGCGCTGGCTAGTGAGGTACCTGCTTTCATGTCATGTTGGCTGAGGTCAGCCTATGTCCTTTCCCCTGACCTTTCCTGACCTTTGTAAAGCTTGGCTACACAATCAAACCCAGCAACGAGGGGAGACTTTATCACTGCCTACAACTATCTGAAAGGAGGTTGTAGTAAAGTGGGTGTTTGTCTCTTCAGCCAGGCGATTGGACAAGAGGGAATGGCCTCAAGCTGCACCACAGGAGGTTCAAATTGGACAGTAGGAAAAACTTTATTGCTGAAAGGGTTATCAAGCACTGGAACAGGCTGCCCAAGGAGGTGATTGACTCCCCATCCTTGGAGGCGTTTAAAAGATGGGTAGATGAAGTGCTTAGGGATATGATTTAGTAGTGGATGGGTATGGTTAGACTTAATGATCTCAAAGGTCTTTTCCAGCCTAGAGATTGTATAATTCTACAATTTCACTAGTAGGGTCCATCCTCTGAACAATGAACTGGAAGAAGAAAAAAGTGTCCCCCCCAGCTGAGAAATATGTTTCTTTTTTCTTCCCAGTGCTGTTGTCTAGTGGGCTTAGGAGCCCTGGTGGGTCAAACACACCTTCTACAGAATCCCATTGCCTGCTGATGGCTCCATGGCACACAAAATTTTATTTAAATTCATGAGCTGGTAAGTTAGGGTTGGAAATGCCATCTGGATCACACGAATGATACGTCCATATACTTGCTGTCATCAAAAATAGTGGCAAAGCTTTCTTTGTTTTGTCATGGAACAAAAGTTGATGTGACTCAAAGGTAGGCTTAAAACTTGGCAGAAACATAAGTACTTCTGTGAAGAAGCCAGAACTGGGCTGCCCATGCAAAGCATGCAGGAAACACAAAATATGCTTTTATGAGTATTCCTTTGAATTGGGTATGAGTATTCCTGCCTATAAACCCTTCTGCTAGCATTTTCATAGAAACAGACCATGAGAGGATACATGTTAGTTCACAGGGAAGACATTAGAAGTAGATGAATTAGATGACTCTGAACCACCATTTGTTAATTCTTGTGCAGTATTCATTTTACTCTATCAAATAGTTATTTTCATTAACAGAAGGACTTAAGACAATTGATTTGCAGTAACACAGTCATCCATTATTATATCATTCACCTTTGATTTTAATTGTCTTGGCCACAGGAAAGAGAAAACTATTTTCTTTTTCTTCCTTTTAAGCATTTTATGCTTTTATATGTTATTATATAAAATATTGGAAGAGAAAGAAAAGCCAACTATAAAATAGGGCTGCCAGCACTGCTTTACCTTGATTTTCTGCCTCTGTGATGTAGTTAATTGACATCTAATAAAATCAAGTCAATTCAACCTGAGATTAAGTAATCAGTTAGAGAGACAGACAAGTAACAGGCATACATCCAGGCAAATATGAAGAGAGGCATAAGGAAGCCCTCAATCAAATAAAAAGAAAAAAAATAAGTGAGAGAATTCAACGTGTACTGGTTTGCTGTAATGGACAGCAGTACTTAGATACCATAAGAACAATTTACAGCCAAAGATCTTGCGGTATGTTACAAGAGATCATATTATTTTACAGATGGGGAAACTGAAGCCCAAAGAAATGAAACTATTATTTCAAATTCATCAAGTCAGTGGCAGAGATGGGAACCGTACCCAGCTTTTGTGCCTCCAAGCCCCAGGATACTGAGTGAGAGCGTGAAAGTGGGAGAGATCACAGTTACACAAATTATTGTGTCATTGCAACCAGCAGACCTAGTTTAGCTGCTTTTTTTTTTTTTGGTAGGCTTTTAGAGATCAGAGTTGGGGATTGGGTAGATAAACTCTGAGTGGGACAGATGAGGTGACAAGGCTTTCCTAGGAAAAGGACCAAGTGCAAGCAACTGGATGATCATCAGTGTGCGTTCATTTGCTCTTCATCCAAAATTACTGGGCTGACTGAAGCAGTTCATCATGTTTATGCAAGCTTCTGCTCCAATGCGGGGGAACTCCAGCTTACAAAGACACCAGCAGGACACTGATTCATCCAAACAGACAGGAACTCATCTACAAAAGATGTCACTGTGGATGTCATTCCATTGCTGTGACCACTTGCAGGCATGGCAATGCTCTACTCCAACTTCACTGGCATTACATTGTACAACCAACAAATCCCCTGAGAGCTGACTATTCTGTTGCAGAGGATGCTAGCACCAAAAAAGAAGCCCTTAGAATTTACAGTAACCTTAATTGAAACAACTTTGGCACCTTCTTTTCCCCCAAGCAGATTTTCCCTTATTTTGTTCCCATTGCTATTTTATGAGTAGATACTCATGAAAGTGATTTTTTCATAGGATTTTTTTTCAGTTAAAGTGAGATCACTCACAGGGAAAAAATGCCTAGCATGATCCTGTAAAAAAAATTTACTCTGTGAAGTGAAGGTCTGAGCACCTCACTGAGGAACACCCAGCCTCACTTAGCATGGCTGAGAATGTTTGTCCAACAATCCATAACATACAGCCATAATCAGGGCCATCTTGTGGCTGTAGGCTTATGAAACCTCTGTCCCTAACATCCATCTGATTTCTGGTAGGTCCTGCGACCAGGTAAAAACAGTACCTGGGCCTGAACTTGGGTACTAGAACTACCACAGCGTAGAGAACCCAAGGGCCCAGGCCTCAAAGAACAAATCTTCCTTTTCGTTCTACCTGCATGTACACAAAAGCAGATTTATATGTGGTTTCGGGCAGTGCAAGCTAGATACCAACTGGCATCAGAGCTTAAGAAAAATAAAAAGCAGATTAATGGTTTTCTCCATGTTTCTACTTGGTTCTATTCAGTCAGGCTCCAAGAACATGAGAAGCTTGTCACTTTTATAAGAGGATGGCTTAATAAACTGTTTGGTACCTTATCTCTGCTTCAAAGTTACTCCACTTTTAGGGATTTCCAAACAGATTAAATATCAAAAACAAACATGAAGGGCAGTTTAGTGAGCTGCAGTTTATGTCAAAATCAAAGAGAGGGTTTACGGATAGTCCTTGGCTTCTCCTGAAGACACAACAAGAGGAGGAGTGAGAAAAACAAAAGCTGATTGAAAAATTAGCAAATTTGAGCTGTGAGAAGCAAATATTTTACTCCAATGAAAAGACAACAGGCCTCCCTACCTTACATAAAACATTCCTTAAGCTGCATCACATCACTAAGGAAATCCAGGTGCATTTAGGGGAGAAAAAAAGAAGACAATTGTGAACAATTCTACATGGAAAGGGTGACTGGGCCCTGTCTGAGGCTGCCCAGGGAGGGGGTTGAGTCACCTTCCCTGGAGGGGTTTAAGGGACGGGTGGACGAGGTGCTGAGGGACATGGGTTAGTGATTGATGGGAATGGTTGGACTCCATGATCCCGTGGGTCTCTTCCAACTTGGTGATTCTATGATTCTATGAACAGAAGAGGAAAGGTTTGGAAATTTGGGAAAATCACAGACTTTTGCAGCAGCAGACACGTGGAGCCAACGGTTATAAGGTGTGGATAGAGAAACAAAATCATATACATCTGAGCAAATAAAGCAAGAAAGGAATCAAATTACAACACTACCTAGCCTTCCAAATCTGTACTGGTGCCAGTAGCTATATCAATCCATTATGAAGGCAGTATTATCACAGCTGTATTTGCACTCAATTCTTTTTGCCTCTTCAAGATATTTACTGCAGGCTGGTGGGACTACCCACATGGCACCAGTGTTACTGCTAAAGCCACTAATGTTAAATAAGTCAGAGTGATATTTTGCATTAAGGGACTTGGTCTCACAAGGCAGCAAGCATTCTGGCCCAAACAGGACTCTGCTACTAAAAGAGGAGGTAACTAAGCATATGAATTTTCTCCTTTTAAATGAGCAGCATGTCAGACTACCACTTTAGCTCTAGGCTTGAATGCCTGCATGCATCTTAACTCCCTGGTCATCCATATTCCCCAGGACTTGCTTGTGACTCTGGCTTTTCCCTGGTGTGAACTGACTCCCTGTTTGTAAGAGGATCCAGGTTCTGGCTGGCCTGGTTTCTACAAAGCAGGTACAACTAGCTTAACCTCCCAGTCCTAATATCTTCTGCACAGTTACCAAAGGCACAGCAGATGTAGATACTCCACTGACATGCACTGTTTTGAATGCATACTCCAGAGTCAGCCTGAAACAGGGCTACACAACACGCCCCTGCAGCACAAATGTCTTATAAATGATGAAGCATAGTCTCAAAACCCTTGAGCTGCTGCTAACTTCAGCAGCAATGCCTCAAGCACTCACTGGTGAAACATGTTCTAGGCCTTTAGGACAGTGACCCATTAATTCTTTGAAATGCCCTGAAACCCAGCCAGTGAACTCCAAAATCTAACCTTTTTCCAACTAAAAATTCTGGGATGTGATGGAAACAGGTTTAGTCACTAAATACGCCTCTGAGTCAAGGAAGAGGAGGGGAAGATAGTATTACTAAAAGTATCAATATTTGCTCAAATCTGTATGCAGGTCTGCTTTCTATAAAGTGAATTAGCAAAATTTGCATAAAAGCAAATTAGCAGCAGTTATGTACTTTATACAATGAATGTAATACAGTGAGTTTTTATAGCCACATATCTTCTTCTATGGACATCTCCATTTACAGAAGCAAACACCAACTTGGAACCCCTGTGCTTAGGATCAGACCATTTGGGTGAGGTGCAGAAAACCCTCTATCAGATTTAGTGAAAAACAGACATTACTTGAGTCACTATACTATTAAACATGTACTCTCCCTGGACCTGCTGCTTGCAGTATGGCAAGGATTTGTTTCTAACGATACCTCTGGGCAGACTGCAATATACAGAATATTCATGCAAACTCCGGTGTGCACTACATGACAGCAGGTCAACACATTTGGGGTAGGAAAAAAGGATTCTTAATCACAGGTCAGTAGAAATATAGCTAGTGGCTTTAATGGTCTCTGGATAAAGCCCCATGTAGGCTGCCAGATGTACATGTCAGATTTGCATCTAAGCAGATCTTCCACCTTGCACAAAATAACTCTTCTGAATAAATACTCAGGGTGTTTAAAAGCCACAGACTGGAAAAGCTGACTTTCATTCACCTAATGTTAAATATTTTAATCCTAGGAAATCATTCATACACCAAAAATTAAGACAGATGCTTATTTACTTTTAAAAGAACACTGTAGAACATATGCTACTTTGAATGGTGGTAATTTATACACAGAGTTAATGAGTGATTTTAAGTAATGAGTGCTAAAGCAAGCCATGGCAGAAAACCTCCCTGTCTTAAGGTCAGTTGGGAGAAAAAAATTTAAAAAAATTATCTATGTTATTTAGGATAACTTCATGTGGTATTTACTTCAAAATTACTGTAACACTTAGTAATGAGCGTGTGTAACAGGATGTGCTGGAGGCAGTACAGCAAGTTTGGCTGGGAAGAGAGCTCCCTTTCTGAGAAAGCCATCCTGGGTCATCTGCCTTCCCAAGCTGTAAACCTTCCTGACTGTCTGTCAATGTAGACGCTGAACAGCTCCAGCAAGGTGACTGAATTCAGGGCTGTTATGAGGCTCATGAAAGCACAGAAACCCATCAAGGGAATCCAGGGCTGCCTTTCACTTGGCAGCAGTTCAGTTACTTTGTCATCATTTAACTGGGCACCTGTCTCATCTGATTCATTTTCTTTTTTCGCACAAAACCAACTCTCTATCTTCATCTGTGAAATTTGAAGAAGTTTCCCCTGTGTGTCCTCCCTGTCTCTAAATGCCTGTGACATCTGCCTGCGACCTTTGGCAAGTCTGTACGTGCTACAGCAGCTGCAGTGGCGTGAAGAGACTGCCGCGAGACGGCAGTGTTTCAGAAGCCTTTTGCTCTGTCTGGACAGACAGTACTATGGCTTTCAGGGAGACATGCTGCTTTATGTTAAAAGCCAGGAATTATTCACTGCTGCAGAAAGAACACCTCCAGAGAACAAGAAAAGGGAAAAAGGAGAGGCAGTGAAATCTTCTGTTATTTGAATTCAGTTGTTCAAGCAAAACTGTATGTCATCTGCCTCACATTTCTCATTGTAATGGTCACTTCATTTTCATTCCTTTCTTTTGCAGCATTGGTGTCAGTGAGCTTCACCTGAAGCCATGCTATATTGCAAGCATGTTTGAGATGATTGGAGCTGCTGTTCTCTCTAGATAACATTGTCAGAGCTGAACATGTTCATCCCTGAAGTTGAATAACAAAGCTTTGGTAGCAGCATATTTTTACAACTGTAAATGATCCCAAGTAATTTACAGAACATGGGCAAATGACTGCCTTTAATCAAGAGGGTGAGATGCAGGCAATTGAACTACGCCAGCTCATCACTTGGCATCAGAGGTTTTCTGAGCTGCAGAGCTGATGTGCAGAGAGCAGTCCAGCCTGAGGGGAGCTATTTGCTTTCTGTATTTGCAGATTTTGCTCTGATCTGTCAGTGAGGAGGACTGGGTAAACTCTGCTGGTTAGTGCAACAGTGACATGGTCTTTATTTGTGCTTTCCCACCAGAGTGGTGATATGCCTGTATCCATGTGTCTGAAAGCCTATCCGTATCATCAACAGTGCATTGTATGAAGGGAAAATAAAAGTCCAAACGAGGCCTGACTGCAATCCCTTTAAAAGTATTTATCAGTAAAATATTTTCTTCAAATAATTTTTGGACCTTCCAGTTTGGACAAAACGAGATGTTCCAGAGAGCCCTTAGGAGTGATTATGCAGTTCTGGGAAACCTCATGCCACTGTTGGATTTCAGTGCTGATGACATGTTACCTGCTCTGCTTTTCCTCAGCTGGGGCCAATTTTTACTCCCTGGAAAAGGTTAAAACCAGAGAATGCTCTCCTCTGTCTTTAGCCACCCTAGAGAAAAGGGGCGGTGATGTCAAGCTTAAAAGGATATCAACAGATCTAAAGATGAAACACACTATACAACAATATTAACAACAACTACTAAAAAGGGCCAAAGTCTTAAATGCAAGGGGACAGAAGCAGTACCCTCTAAAGTCCATAGACAGACTAATAGCTTGTAACAATCCAATCTTTATTGTTGCTGATGTGTGAGCCAAAAGCAGCACAGTTTGACTTTCAGCTTCCAGGGACAATGTGTGTCACTGACAGTTAGAAAAGCCACTGCACTAGTTGTAGCTAAGCAATTTTGATATGAAATTGCTGGAAAAGTAGGGCCACAAAATGCCATAGTACTATTTTTAAAGTTGTTTTCCAGAGTTAGACCTGCACTGCTAAACTTGCAGGATTTTGCTTTTCTGGTTTTCAGTTGCAATAAAATAAGCATAATTTCTTCTGTCAAGTGTACCGGCTAATTTATGTGCTTGTACTATTATCACTGAGCTTTAAAAATGCACTTTCATCATCATGGCTGTTTGGGAGACTGCTATTAAAAACAAGTGTAAACAGCATAATCAAAACTCTTACTTCCCACCTGCCTTTCCATCAAGCCCTTTTACATTCAAAGGCTAAGATTCTTTCAGTTTTACACCACTTTTCCATTTATGCTTGAATTGTTTATTAGAATGCATGACATACATATTAAACTCATAACAAACACAGAACATGTATATTCAATAACTATAAACCAGACCCTTTTCTGTATATGAGCTCATTGCTTATGCTTGTCTGGTATATTAAAACATGCATTTCTGGGAAGCTGCAATAACAGAAAGCTTCGTAAAACATATTTCGTCACAGTGATAAAGAAATACAGTTGCATCTGGACTGAAAAGACCATTCTAAGTAGTAATGGAGATGATTATATCTTGGCTAGTGGAACAGCCAGGGAAGTTTAAGCCCAATGTTTACCCTGAGTATTTGCATAGCATCTAAGAAAAATTAGGTCCCAATTCTTTTTGCAAGACACGATGGCAGAAGTATTTTTGCTTTCTGCCTCTTCTGTCCCTCTCCATATAGCAAAAAGCAACCACCTTATAGTTGTAGAGCTTTTTTGGAGTGATGCCCATAAAGCCTTGGCCAACTGAAATTTACACCGTAGTCCATTACTGTATATCATACCTTCATACATAAGTAAGACCACTGTCTTTCCTGAGACTCTGCCTTCTCCCTGACCCCACCAGACACACACAGCCAGAAACAAACACACTATCACTTTTTTAAACAGCATACAGTGAAGACTAGCTGCCTGCTATAAGTGTATCTCACCGCGGAGCTGTTGGAGAAGGGGCTTGGGACTGGAACAACATTGCTGTAATGCTCATCACTGACCACAGCATGAAACATCTGGAAACATCCAGGTCTGACTGATATTGGGTTTATGTCATTGTAACTGTGCTGCATCTGGATTTACTCCACATTTCCAACAGGGATGTGGGGTAAGGCCTTGATCCTTCCACAATGTCTCGCTGCCTCAGTGCGCTGCCATTATTACCTAGCACTTTACACCACCTCCTGATCCCCAAATCAGACAGGTTTTTCATAAAGAAAGAATAGACATAACTCTGGTACTGCATGCAGTCTATTTTTACTAGTGCTAAGGTCTGTCCCACATTAAAAACACCGTATTTCTTCTCCTCACTTACATTCCCTCTCAGGGAGCCCTGCATCTCATAAAAGAGATGTGTTACCTTTTGGTACGGCAAATTACATTTACTTCTAATTTGCCCCTCTTCAGCCTCTGTTTCATACTTTCTCTTCTTTTGAATTCTGGTGCTTTGCAATGGTTTGTCACCATCTCAGTGTCAGGCTGAGATTTACATTTCATAGTTCCCTGTGGCTGGTTTGTTCTGTGGGTCTCAGTTTTTGATAGATAAGAGCACTTTCTGGAAAGAGATAAGCACAGATATCATCAGGTAGCTAGCCCTAATAAATATTTAAGTTATTTGACTTAAATCAGCTGACATTGCTGATTTAAAGTTAAAAATACTAGGAAGATGACCACAATATCAAACTGGCTTTATGCAGCTTGGACAATTTAATGTTTACAGCAATTGCATGAGTGACAAAGCTGCAATGCTCCTCTATAAGCTAAACTTTCCACATTGCTGTTGTAAGCTAGCATTGTATTCCTACTGCTTATGTCCCTTACCCTGGCAGAGTTGGAAATGTCGAGGAGGAAACCACCTTTTAAAGTGAGCTCTTCAATCTAGCCCTTAACTGGGTCACCACAACGACCTAAGATGAAACTTACTGAATGCTGAAGTGGAATGTTTCTCATTACTAGTCATGTGCTGTAAGTCCTGCAATTTTCCTTGAACAGCAGTTCTCAGACTGCATGATACAGGCAGTAATAATGTGATATGTTTGAGGCATCTGCATAAGAGTCCTTTATAACTACTTTGGTTAAAGCTATATTCATGCTTGGTCAAGCTTGTTGGAATTTAACTTGCAGTATATCAGTACATTTTTACAAATCCTTGCCTGTAAGTATGCTTTCTGAAGTTTAATTCTGCGTTGCAGTGAGATTTCAAAAAAACATTCTGAATGGCCAAATGCTTTTTTGTGGCTTTCTGGTTTATTTACACATGAATGTAAGAAATCCCCAGCTAGAAATCTGAAGAATTACTCTAAAAGCTTATAGATACCGGCAAACTGAAAAATAAAGCAAGATACATCTGTCAACAGAAGTGCCTTTTTCCTGTTTCTATAATTTTAAAACCTTTTATTAAATTACAAAGTTTTATCTGAACATATTTGAAATGGTAGTTAATGCAAAAACCTGCTGAAAAAACAAAAGCCCAATGGAAAATGCTTTTTAAGATAACTTGAGTAACTTTAAACAAAAATTCTGATTTCCACACCTGCCACATAGCTCTTGTGTTAGGCCTTTAAATTGCCATGCAAATAGGATGTCTATACACCAGATTACTGCTGCGTGTAAATTTATCCTATCAGAAGAAAAAGAAGAAAATAAAAATTAACAGCAACCTAGGAGAGCCATTGATGTTGGCTCACTTCAAGGCAGGCCACAATGCAAGAAAAGCAAACTTGCTTCTGTACCCACAGTACCAGGAGTACGTAAGCCCGGAGCTGGACCCCTGCACAGCATGGAGTGCGTCTACAAACAAAAAACTCCCAGCAACACAAATACATGAAGATAAGTTGAAAGTTTATTCCTTTGGTGTTTCTTTTGGAAGTAAGGTGTTTGGGGTTCTTTGGTAATGAAAAAGGCAGATGAATGGTCTGTGAGGTAACTGCTTGAATCCAGTTCTGGATTTTTTATTGTTTTAGATTATCCATGTCATGCACAGGAAAACTCTAGCAAATTACCATCCCCAATCTGTTATTGAAAGCTGCCCTTCACCATTTCTTTGGGACAGCATTCCCCTCAGAGCATCCCCTGGATATCAACACAAGTGGGTTTACAGGTTTCTTTGCTACTAACCCATCATCCAACCAAATTAGGTTGTAGAGTACAATATGGCATCTTTGATCTTCCTCCTCCCTCAGAACGATGGCTTTTACATTTAGATGGAAACATGTTGACCAAGCAGCAGAGTGGAAACATGAACACCTTTGAGCACAGTTACCATGGCACGTTACTGTGCCATTTCATAGTTAATAAACATATCTTGATCTTCGTATCTTAAATATTGAAAATTATAATATTCCCCCATCTCCACCCACAAAAGGGTCTCTTTCTCCAAGAAGGAAGATGAGAAGGGAAATATAGAAAGATTTCATTCCCAGCACTGCTATGGAGACTGGATATTCCATATCTTGTTTTCTTTTAAATCTTCTGGATGTCATAAATGTAATTGCCACTGTTTCTGACATCAGGAAAGGTGGGTTCTCAATCATTCGTGTTTCCTTTTTTTCCTCTTCAACAGAAGATTTTTCAGCTTGCTTTCAGTATTTACAAAGCTAAGCTGGTACCTTTCTGCCACCACTGAACAGAAATAGTGAGTGCCTGACAGCATGAATGCCATGCTGCTTATGAAGACTGATTTCATTGGATAGCAGTTTGGGGCAACATATTTTATAATTATTAACACATTAGCATTCCAACAAAAGATAGTCTTCTTTCTGCTTTCAGAGTACACAGCAATAACACCATCACCATAATAGTTAAAACATGACACTAGCCTGCCAGAATCACTTGCTCACGATCTGCAATGCTGAATTAAAATGTTCCTTTTATCCCCACATACTTTACAGGTTATTTATACCTAATTTAGCTTTAGGTTCATAAGCCGTAACCACACTGACACTATCCCTACCTTCCCTCCCTCCTCCTTACACCTCTGTGTGCATGTACCTCAATGACTAGCTTCCTATCCCAACCACAGCTAAGCTTTAAGCATCTTTCTTGCTATAACTGTTATAGGGTAGGAGAACAGTCATCTGTGTTTGCCAGCCTACCACAGAGGAGACTATGGATTTCAGTTCTTGCTGCTCACAGCAAGCGCATAAAGTTTCACAGAAACATGATTCAAGCTAGGGTATCCTTGCTGTTAAGCCTGCTAAATATTGCTTTGTTATTCCATTCTATGAGGAAAAAGACTACAACTTTGGCTGCAATTATTGCACCCCTTCCTGTGGTCTTGGGCAGATGATTTGTGCAACCCAAATACAGCAAATAAATTGCAATCATATCATGCCTTTCATTTTGGAATGGAAATACTGTGGAGGTGCTACAGCACTGACATGAGGCAGGATGGTGAAGTGGACCTTAAGGGAGCTGAGCCTGACTTCCACAACCAGTACATTTTCCTCAGTAATGCTCAGAGGGTTGGTCAGTGCGATGCTGAGAGCCAGCACCCATCCATTCACTGACACTTGCCCAGTCTATGTGTTTAGACTAAAAGCCTCTGATAGTCTCTATGCAGCCCCTGCTACAAAAGAGGCTTTGATCCTCTGATCCAAATGAGACTCTGATCTTGGTTGGAACTCATAAGTACAAATGCTGGAGAAATAATAACAGATGGAATATCACAGTGATATATTAATTACCATATAGAACCATATAGAGCTAATAGGGGAACATTTCTGGGCAAAGATCTCATAAATAAACCAAATGCGAATGCATAAATAAGTAGAATGCAAACACATAGGGCCATTATAAGGGCATATGTGTGAAATTTTTTTTTGTCTGTATGTTAAGCAGTCCTTGACATCTCTTTTAAAATTTATATATTTACACTGGCAAAAGAACAATCCTTTCTACCTAAACTACAGAGAGAAACCCAAATCATTGCTGCATAGCTTTACCATTCAGATCTATTTTGCTTTTTCTTTTCAAGTATAATCAAATTCCTTCCCATGCCTACCTGCCCATTACATTTCTGAAGAACTATGCATTGGAATGTGATGAAGGCATCATATGCATGCATGGAAGGTAAAATACCAAAACCAAATAATGTCTTCCTAGAAGGAAGCATTATAAATTTTACTAGAATAAAAGCAGAGATGAGGCAAATCTTCGTCCCTACAGAGATATTGGGTTTTTTAACTCTCATGTATTTTTCTCATTATCTGTCTTATACCAGAGGGTCAAGGGACACTATTTTAAAGGTCAGCTGGAGAAACAGAAGCATGGGGTGCCCACCATAGAATTAGCAAGAACTGACCAGACATCATCAGTTCTCGTGCCAGGAAGGAACAGAGTGCAAGAAGGTGCCAGAAGGACTACAGAAAAAGTACCAACATAGCCCCTTCTCCAGGCTAAACAACCCCAGCTCTCTCAGCCGTTCCTCATAAGGCCTGTTCTCCAGCCCTTTCACCAGCTTCGTTGCTCTTCTCTGGACTCGCTCCAGAGCCTCAACATCCTTCTTGTGTTGAGGGGCCCAATGTGGTGGTTTTCCCCAACGTTCTAGAGCAATAAGCTCCTTCATTTAATCGCAAAGTGTATTTTATCGTTTTTAAAAGGGAATTTCCTCTAAACTATGTAATATAGCTGGCAGGCTACTATTAGTGGCTATTTTCAACCCTGGCAAAGGACTTCCATTATAACTTCTTGTCTTCTATTGCCTGTAATTTTCCTGAAGTTTCACCTCTCAGGCTGGCATTTTCCAAGCTTGAAGTCTACCCAAAAAGAGAATTTTTTTGAAAGCTGAAGAAACTTTTCCTTCAATTCAGTGGTGCAGTTTTAACAAGGGTCCCTCACACAAGCCCAGTAAAACTTGTCTCACTGGAACCAAAACCAACACACATTTTTGTCCTATTGCTGCAATAATGATGTAGATGGGACAAAAGAATTATTCAGTCTAAGTAAGACTTTTGGAACCCAGTAGTAGTTTAGTAGGCTAAATTATCCCATAGTATAAGCCCTTGCAATGTCCCCGAAGCCAATGGGATTATACTGCTTTACACCCAGGCTGAGTGAAGCCTGCTCTCTTCCTGCGAGTGGGCAGCTCAGAGTTTTTCTCATTGCTCTCCACGTCATTTAAAGATTTGGGTTTTGTAGCTGGCAGGCTCTCCCTTTGAAGATTTCAATCCACAGAGAGTTTCCATGTCACGAGTTCAAAATAGTTTTATACCACACAAGCTGCTGGTCCCTCCACAAAAGGTTCTATGAGTAATCCCTGTCGCCCTACACTGCCTCCATCCTACATGTACATCTTGATTCAGGTCTCACCTCTCTTTTTTCTCCATTCCCACCATTGCACAACTTCAAGCAGAGAAGCTGGCTGTTTCTGTGGCTGCCAGAACACAGAAAATGAAGTGTAATTTTGGGAAGGAATGAAGGGGGTGGGGTAGAAGGCAGTATAAATGCTACTTAGAAAACTACACAGATGTAAAAGAAACACTGAAAGAAGAGAAACACTGTCCTCATCATCATGGAACAAGCCTTAAATGCTCTGAGAACTGTGTGAAAGCCAAGTGTCATAAGCCAAAAAGAAGCAGTGGAAAAGGAAGATTTAAAAGGTAGGTTATGAGAGGTCTGAGCAAAACTGGAAACACATGTAAAATCAGAGATGCTCTGATGGTCTTCCAGAAGAGGCACAGATACCAGCCCTGATCTGCAGACCTGCCCCAGCTAAGCCAGCCCCCAAAACCCTGGCCCTAACAGCCTTCACCTTTGCCTGCTGCAGGCAATGGCAGCCCACCTCTTCCCCTCCACTCCGAGCACTGCAGAAAGCTAGTTGAAAGGGAAACCTAAACCCTTAGTGGGATTGCTGCTGAAGAGGAGTGAGGACCAAGGAGAAGCACTGCTGGAGCACCTCTCAGACCTCACAGACTTTCGGGGGGGGGCACTGCTTTGCTTTAGTGGACCAGAAAGAGAAGTGCTGTCTCATATCATAGCTCACTGCAAAAGCACCTGCAAACACGGGAGAGCCGCTCCCATTTTTCAGTACTGGAAAGGCAGGAGAACTGACAGCAAGTTCCCAAATCTGACAGGATCTTGAAGGGCAACTAGAAAGGAGATATTTCCTCCTAAGCAATGGGAACATAACACTGTTTTGTTTATCTGAAATAAGAAGGATCTCAGCTAGCTCTGCTGTCAGGAAACAGCCGCTGTAACAGGGAAGGTGTGGCTCCCGCAGAGCTGGTCTTTTATTTCAAGCCCCTTTACTCTGTACCTTTTTGGCAATGAGCCATGCCTCACAAGGAATAGCCTCACAGACCTCTGTGCTCTTTGCTGCGATACCCATGCCAACGCTCCAAGTCAGACCAGCCTGCAGAAAGAGCCATATAAGGTCCATCTGCCCTGGAGAGGCTCTGCTTCCAGAGGTCTTAAGGGTCCTGAAGCACCATGTCCATGGAGAGGGAGTTACATGTCCTCCACTGGCTCCAGCAGCCAGCTGTTGTCCCTTGTCCCCAGGTCTGAAGGACCATGTCCTGGCTACCACTTCTGCAGGGTCTTTTGTGTCAGGAAAACAGATCAAGAGCCCTTCTTGTGCCAGCTGTGACCACCAGGATGGGCCAAGTCCTCACACCCCCCACTCCTATCTTCCACCACCCTAGATTATTCAACTTAGATATTCCTCCAAAGCTACTCAACACCAGATTGATAGAAATTCCTGAAAGAAGTAAGAGAACAAATCTTTCTGGCTCTCAACAGGAATCTTGACCTTAAATTCCAGAGCAGATTTCTAATTTGTTGGGTTTGGGGTTTTTTTTGGGAGGGTAAATGTTCTCCCCTGATAGTACTTGTTCACATGAAAATCACCACCTTGCTATGTTTAGAGGAAAGGACTCTTTACAGCTATTAATTATCTGCCCTTTAAACACAAGACTTCACACAAACCTGTGTTTGCCCTGTGGGAAAAGTGTGCCTCTTTCACACCCCTCATTGTAAACCAGGGGGCAACTCAGGCTGATGACAGACAAGAGAGAAAACCACCTGTTCTTATTCAGCAAGATATATCACCACAATATCCCTTCTAACAACCCTGCTGGGCAAACAGGAAAAAAGGATCCATTGGATGTATTTATTAGAATTAAAAAAACACGTCAAAATCTAAACATGAATTAAAGCCATCACCCTACAAATTCTAAGATTACTAAAATTGATTAATCACACTTTCACAGTAAATTCAACCCACTTGGACAAACAAAATCCCTCTTTCTCACAGAGAGAAAATGATTCCCTCACTTATGCATACATGATACCCACCTGATACTTTGAAAAGAAACAGAGCAATTACTCACAGTAGGTATATTGCTTAGTATTTCTGGGTCAGTGTTCTGCTTTGAACTGTCCCCAAATTGGGGTGAAGATCAGAATGAACACTGCTAAAAATAATTATCTTGCTCATTCTAGACCCAGTCAATTCACTTATGGATGAAACTGTGAAGAAGAGAATGTTAATGAATCACAGAATCACTAGGTTGGAAAAGACCCACAGGATCATCGAGTCCAACCATTCCTATCAAACACTAAACCATGTCCCTCAGCACCTCATCCACCGTCTTTTAAATACCCCCAGGGAAGCTGACTCAACCACCTCCCTGAGCAGCCCAATGACCCATTCCGTGAAAAATTTTTTCATGATGTCAAGTCTAAACCTCCCCTCATGGAGCTTGAGGCCATTCTTCAAATACTTGAAGAATCAAGTATTTTCCCCCACTGAAGTCTGAAGTGAAAATCAGGCCTATCAAGAGGAATTATGTGTAAACAGCAGGATTTAACTCAGAATTAGAATACTTATTCCTGTTCTCTCGCCTTTTCCATGAAAAACACTGGCTATTTTGCTTGCAGAAAGATTATGGTGTCAGATTCCATAACTAGGAATAAAAAAATTTTGACCAGTGGACCCTTATCACAAATCTCTAGGGACTGGTGCTGAGCTCTTTGGTGCTCCCAGGAGCAAGCAGCAACTTCTGAGCCACAGAAGGGCTTAGCAGCCACCAGGTGACACAAAAAGGGAATGGCAACAATAGAAAAGTTCAGAGAGACAGGGAAATAACTCCGTCACGCTGGCTGATGTGGGGTTTTTTGAAAATGCATTATGGGTACACAGGAGGAAATGCATACAAGGAAAACACAGGGTTATCAGTGCCCTTATCAGGGGAATTGGTGCAAACAGAAAAATCCCCTTTAATACAATGAGACTGCATTTGTAATGACAATCAATCCCCTGCTAGTGCTGCTTTTTCATAGAATGGTTTGGGTTGGAAGGGACCTTTAAAGGTCATCTAGTTCAACCCTCAGCAATGAGCAGGGACATCTTTAACTAGATTAGGTTGCTCAGAGCCCCATCCAGCCTGACCCTGGATGTTGCCAGGGACAGGGCTTTAACCACCTCTCTGGGCAACCCATAGCAGTGTTTCACCACCCTCATTGTAAAAAATTTTTTCCTTATATATAGTCTGAATCTACCCACTTGCAGTTCAAAACTGCTAACACTTGTCCTATCACTACAGGTTTTACTAATAAGTCCGTCTATCTTTATAAGCACCCTTTAAGTACTGAAAGGCTGCAAGAAGGTCTCCCTGGAGCCTTCTCTTTTCCAGGCTGAACAGCCCCAACTCTCTCAGTCATTCCTAATAGGAGAAGATGTTACACCTCCCAGATCGCTTTTGTGGCCCTCCTCTGAACCTGCTCCAAGAGATCCATGTCTTTCTTGCACTGAGGACTCCAGAGTTGTATGAAGTACTTTAGGTGATGTCTCATTTTGTTTTGTTTTTTTTAATTGCTTCAAGTTCTCAGATTTCATCTCATGATTGAGAACAGTTTTGCCATGGTTTAGGAACAAATCCTTTAGAATTCCTAAGGTTCCTAGAAACCAGGGAAAAAAAACCTGACTTCTTTAAGTGTGCTGTCCTTATATTTTAGGTGCTGGCACTGATGGTCTCTTTGGTAACTCTTCCACATTAGCTGCACATGAATGTCCTCCACGTATTATGGCTGCAGAGCAAGGATTTTCCACCAAGCCAGATGTTTTTGGGTTTTTTTATTTGTTTGTCTTAACGATTTTCATGTTGATGTTGAAGGAGTTGAAAGAGTTACATCTGTGGAGCTCAGAAAGCAAATGCACAATGAAGGACTGAACAGTCTGGAACTCTTCAGCCTGGTAAAAGAGATGACTGAAGCATATGACAAAACTGACAAACACGAGAAAGTAGACTGGAGAAGGTGTGTAGGAATCAACAATTTCTTCCAATACAGGAACTTAGGACTGAAAAGTGAAGGTAGGAGTCAAGTTTAAATCAGACAGAAAGAACTGTCTTGTCATACAGTAAGTTGGAAACACGAGGAACTCCTGGACAAAGAGCAACTCCTGGATGCAAGGACTCTGCATAAAATGCCAGAAAGTTAGCTAAGAAATATTTCCTGGAAGCTTGTCAACAGACAAATAAGATGAGGTTCATGAAATCTCTTTAGTGAGCAAAGAATGGGAGACTACTGAAGGGTGCTATTGCATCTGTGATTGCTCCTTTTATTTATTTAAACTCTTCTTGAATGCACATTTCTAGTGTCTGATTATGGCTTTCCAGCTTGAATTTGCCTCTGGCACATGATATATCTTTAGATGCATACAGAAACAAGAATGGAATAAAGCTGCTCTTCGCAGCAGAGTTGCATAAGGAAAAGCCTGTGTTTCTAGAGTAGAAACCAGCTTTAATGAGACAAAGGCATTAGGTCTGCTCGAATTGATGTGTTCCTCTGGCCAGTAAAAGGTAAGCTCACTGAGCAGATGTAATATTCATTCATGACTGAAATGTATCTCTGCATCTAGCTTCACTTAGCCCTCTTGCCCCAGACAGAGCAGTCATCTATTTTTCCCCTCTTGTACGTATTGTGAAATGGACATCTGAAATATTGCATCACCTCTACCACATGAGCATTGTTCATTTGGACAGAGCCACTACATGCTTTCTAGTTCTGCCCTGAACATGGTAGATTCACATGATGGGATCAAGGGCCACAGGGTTGCAAATTCCTGGCAGTTAACTCTGTGACTGGGCTGCAAATCTCTCCTCCTACCCTACAAAATGTCAGAGCTCATAACAAAGACCTAAACTTGCAGAAGTATAAGGAGAAGGCACACACTAAGATTTATTTTTTAATTTCTTTCCTTTTTTCCCATTCCCCTAAACAGTGGAAGAAACAGAATTGCCAAGGCTTTCTCCTCTTCCATTGCCAGCTTTTCAGAAGCATACTGTACAGAACATTAACTTGAGAGGAACTCAAAACAGGTGCTTTGCTTAAGCAGGTTCTCTTGATGCAGAACCTGGGAACATTTGAGTTAACGGGAAGCAGTTACCACTTAGGCTTGGCGAAGTGAATGTGGCAGTTTATGCTGCCAGTGTAAAGGAAGCTTGTGCAACCTCTGGGACAATTACAGCGCTGTCAGGGTGGAATAATCTATGGGCCCAGACTGCTCAGGTTTCCACAATGGAAGGAAAGAAGTCTTTGTTATATCCACGGTAATGCACAGTAACAAGTGCAAAAGTTTAACCAGTTTTTCACTAGCTGCAGAATCTCCCCTTGATTAAACTCAGTACTTCGTTTAACTTTGTTCACTGTCAGCTGAAACACCTGGCACACAGGCTATGTGCTTTGGTAGCAGCATTAGGAATACTTAGCCAAGTATACTGATGCCCTCTTCCTAACACTAACGCTCACTTATGCAACTTTCAACAGGTCTCATATCGTTTATGTAACTCATTTGCCGGTCTAAGACAAATAACACCAAGCTGAATTCAGGCGATCTCATGGGACTTAAGAGTAGTTTGTACAAGTATGCTAGACAAACTTAACGAAAATTGCTTTGCAGCTCTAAATTTTATTAATGTGTTAGGCCATCTCTTCCACCTTTAAGATGCAGAAGTGATTGCTATTATTACTTCTCCTACTTAAAATGCAAGATGAAAAGCCAGAAGTCTAAACTTGCTTGTGAAGACAAGGTAAAAAAGTGATAATTGAAATCAATTTATGAAGAAAGTGGGAGATACATTGCCACTAAAAGAGCTAAGATCTAGTGACGGTGTGTGCCTGCTAAACAGAGTGGCTGAAATTCTGCACCACAGCACAACACTATTGGTTTGAAAGAATTTGGTTGTGCTGCAAAAACTGCTAAATGAGCAAGGAATATACTACTGCCTCTAAAAGAGACAATTTCAGCTGAGGTGTTTTCAGAGGTGTTACCTATCAACAATGCCCAAATAATGGAGAAGAGTCATAACTTTCACAGGGCTTATGGAAAACTAAATCCACAAATTCAGCATGGCATTGAAGTTCCAGGACAGCAACACGACCCTAGGAATCACTAAGTGACAATTAGATGTATTCTTTCTTGGACACTTTCCCTGAACAGAAAACAAAAGCGCATCAAAGGTGAATACTCACTGGAGGCAGGAAATTTTCTTCCAGCTGTATAACCAAAGCAAGATGATTTTACGAACATTTTACAATTTGCATGGCAAGTGCAGGCAATTGGTTTCCAAGATGCTGTCAACCCAGAGGATCTGTGAGTAAAACAAGGATGGCAGATGTGGAAGTGCCCTTCCTGGTTCTCTTCCCTCAGGAAATCTGAGGCAATTTGTAAGGAGGTTTAAAAAAAGTGCCCTCTAACTTGTATACAACAGCCTCTGTGGACCACTGCCTTTTTCTATTCACGTAGGCACCGTGGATTGGGAGGGGACCAAAGGCAGATGAATCTCACAGGTTAGAACCAAGCAGTTGCCATCTCTGACCTGATTGACCAGTGGCTAGAAATGAGGCCAAAAATAATTTCAAGAATTTCAAGGTATGTTTGTTGGCCTCCTGATCCTGAAAGAAATTAACCACTGGCATGGGTCACAGTTTAAGATGAATTCACTCTTGTCTTCCTGTATCCAATATCAAAACCTCTTCCTGCCCTTCAGCCTGCTAGGAAGTAGCAGCATCTGCCATAGATGCTGTTTTTTTGCACACTATTCAACATTTATCTTCAAACACTCAAAATACAGGCAAAAAGGGCAACAAGAACTGATAGGGAAACAAGAAACCCTATGGCAGCCTTGTTGTCTTATAGCTCCCTTCCAACACAAACCAGCCACACTCAGCTTGGTAAATGGCTTCTATCTAGCAAAGCATTAATACAGACACAGAGAACTCAAATGACCCAATGCTGTCCAGTTTCAGGCTGAGAGACAGCAAAAGTTCATGAAGTCCTTCCGATTTCAGTAAGGGAGAAGCTGAAATAATGAAGCAGTCTGTATAATGCTCCCGTTTTACACAGTGGAAGAAGAAGACAGATTATGGAAAGCCACTTTCTTGAGCATTAAGCCTATCATTTCGCTGACTGCTTTGTACATCATGCTTGCCAATCTTGTGCTTAAAAGTCTGCCTAGACTATAAGCCATTCATCTTCAGTTCATGTTCAGTATTCAATACCATCGCATGCATTTCTTGCTTCAACCGCTTCTGATGACTGAAAAGAATTTGGTTTTACTAATATAGGAAAGATCAATGCTTTCTATCCCAATTTTGTCATTGGTGTCAGGCATACAGAATGTCCCTTCTAGAGATAAATAAATGCTTCAATGACCATTTATATCTGGAAAACTCTTACAAACTTTTCCAGACAGGAAAATGGGTCAATGAGGGGGTGGGGGAAGGGGCTGAATCACGTCCTCAAATGAGTTTCCAAAAACCTGGTCACCAGCTACTCTTTGGGTGCCTGAGATAAAATCATTTACTAGGTAGCACTCAGCCCCAAACACCTGGAAGCCTGCAATATCCACACATCATTTAAATTTGTAGCTTGAATTAAGTAACAGTAAGCACATCCAGAGGATAGCAGTCAGTACGTGTGGCCAATCCTCACTACCCAATCCAGTCTGATATAATGCAGTTCAATTGATTTATTCTACCCCAAAATCACTTGGTCTTTCAGAAGACTTCACTGTTGTAATTTGTTGGTGCTCTGGGGGGAGCAAGTATGCTTCTGCTGCTTGTCACTAGTACTGATTTTTTTCCCAATGACAAAGTACTGTCCTCTAACTTAGGTGAGTTCTAACTCTTCTTCAGTTACAAGGCTAAAGAAAAGTCAAATTCTTTAAAAGCTAACATCTTAATCCAGATGATCTTTGCCACATTTCCACTCATTTCCATATATAGAATGACCAGCGCTTGCTCTTATTCCCCTAGAGGCACATAAAAATGCATACAGACTGGAAACATCAAGAAGCAAGAACAGTAAAGAAACGAGAGGAGGAATTAAATGAAGGCAGTCAAAGCAGTAATAGTATTTCTAATTTGGAAGATGATAAACTTTTGGTAAGGCTCATGAAGCTGGGAGGGGGGTAGGAGGGTGGGAAAGTCAATTATCCTGAATAGTGGGAAAGGAAGTCTGCTTTGGCAGTCATATTTTGGCAGATGGCAGGGGACAATGTGAAAAGCTGCAGTGGCAGATTATTTTAGTCTGGTAGGCAAGAACTTGGCATGGACATGGAGTTTAACAACGAATGAGCAGAAAGCCCAAGGATGTATTAATCTCAAGTTTTTGGGACTGTTCATTTAAGACACTAATTTTTTCCTGTCTAATGTCTTTTCCTACAATTTAGTTCATCAGAAACTAAGAGAAGCACAGCCACATACTCCTTGAGTTTCCAGGGTCCATGATTCCACACAACACCTTTGCAGTATGTAATGAATTGTCGTTGCTTGTACCTCTGAAAACAGTTCTGAGCAGGAAGCATTCAGAAACAGCTTGAACTCTGACAGCACAGCATGGATGGTAAAAATAGGTGCTTGTCTGTACTTGCGGTCCAAGGTAGGATTCATGTACTTCTACTGGATGGCTTTGTCTGAATAAGAGCAAGAAATTCCCAGCAAGTATGCATGAAGTTGTTGAGAACCAGGATGTAAATGGCTCCACAGTTCCCCAAGCAATGGCAGGGGGCAAAATTTAACACAAAAAGTATTACTAGTGACTTTTAGATGCAGTGAGGATGAGCAGGGAAAGCTGGCTAGGAGCCTTGAAGTTCAGTGAAGAAGTTGGAGAGCAAAAAGAGTTTCTGTGGGACATCCTATTTTCTTTATGAGTCATGGATTTATTATATGTCATATTCAAAACCATAGAATTAAGCCTCTTCTAGTACAACGCAGATGGTGGAAGAGGAGAATATATAGCCACACTTCCTGAACCACAGAATTTCTCATGAAACTTTCACCACTTCCAGTTTCAAGGCAGTATGGCAGTATCATAAGCAAATAATTATGGGATCTTTAATTCAACCCTTCCCTGTTTAATCCAATTTAATACCAATGTGAAGGCTCTCTCAGTCAAAGAAACAAAGCTCAATCAAGTACATAATTTGCCAATGGCTTTGGAAGCAAATTTGAAAGCTGCCTCTTGCTCTGAGTGTCCCTTCGGCATAAAGGTTTTCAAAACTGCGTTTTGTGAACACATGGTAACAAAGATCAGAAGAATACTTTAATGCCGTTACAGGCAGTTGAGCACAGCAGAAAAACAGAAAATGAAACTAAATCAACAGGGGAGCCAATGCCACACAGGCTGTGTTTTGTGCAGCCTGCAAGCTTCCCCGCTCACACACACCAAAAAGCGAATTATACCAAGCCACAGCAAGGCATTAAAAACATCAAGCATCTCAGCAGTACTGCTAATTCTGAATTAGATATAGCAGAGCTCATTCTGTCATAGCTAATTGAAAGAAAGCCTACAAAATAATCACATCTTCTTTTGGCCCAGTTCTTGCCTTTGGTGCACACGCACAATCCTGTTGCTGCCAGCAGGCATTCACCACTGCACTCTGGACTTCCATCACCCTTCCTTCAGAAAGGGGAAGACATCTGAATGTTGGTGACTGAACCAGAAATTAATAGCAAAATACTCTTGTCTGATATTTCCAAGCTGCATTTTCACAGGTACGTCCTATATCTGTATCATGTACACATTAGATCCTGTCGCTCTAATACTTTAACAACCCATGCTAATGAAATATTCGGTTGCTGCAGAGTTCATCTCAGCTCCCTAAGAAGGTTGGTAAACACAATCCCTATCAATTTTGTGATATTGCTGAAAAAGGGAGAAGCCTGTCCAAGTTACACAGCAAACATCAGAACTCCTTTGGGCATATGGACCAGAAGACACGATAGATCAAGCTCCATCTCTCTCCTGTTTCACACATCCATGTTCACCTTCCATGAGAATGACAAGTAAGAGATGCAGTGTATATATGGCTGGTTCCAACATCACATTTCTCTTTGGTCCAACACTACAGACACAGTCTAAGTGATTTATCTAAGATCAAACAGCAGACCTGAGGCCATCCGTAGACCCGAAATGAGTTCATACTCTGCTGGAGCTGTCTCTTGCTCCCAGTATCCCTCTGAATCCTCACCACAGGATAGTATATCCTCCAGCGCAGTTACAAAAGTTTGCAGCAGAGAACTCAAGTTTGCCCAGTTTAACGCACAGTAAAAGCTAAGGAGGGCTTAGATGGATTTTTTTTTAATGCAATGACTCATATTACAGGCCTTCTGCACTATTAACACAGCAGCACGACAGTGCAGCTTTAAGTGCAAAGGTCTCCAATTTATATTCTTGTCACAGCTGAAGCTATGATGGTCATCACTGGTTTGAAATTGCATACATTGAAAAACAACCTGTTATGCAAATATTCAAGTAGGAATGCATTGCTTTATAATATATTTTTTTTTACATACATCTCGCACCTCTCCCTCTTCCCTTCTTATAAAAGCATGGAAGAAAGAGATTAAGTACAGGATGTCCATCTGTAGTATTGTAGGTTCAAGAATATAAACCAAAATATTTGGAATCAAATGAATTAAAACACGTCAGATGTGTAGAATCCACTACGTTCTTTAACCAGTAATATTCAGTCATAAAAACTTATCCATGAACATGAAGGTAAACCTTCATAAGAAAGCTACATGGACTTCTACAATTTTCTCGGCTTGTCCTAGTTCATGTACATTTAAATTCTCAGCTTTGGATTACATTAAATTAATTAGGTCAATATCTTTTTCTGATATTATCTTTGTTTGCAATGCAGGAACTGGAAAACAGTTCAACTAACATGCTGCTAAATAAAAGCTAAAATTATATAATTCAACTAGGTCACATAATTATTTTAGGTTTTTTATCATATGTGTCACGATGTGAATAATGATGTCTTACTCCCCTGCCCCACAGAATTTAAGAAAAATATTCAGGGAGACTTTTCAAAGCATCTGAAACTACCTGCTAGGTACGTTATCTGCTCTTCTAGAACCCCTGTGAAAATTTAAACTATGTATGCTCCTTTTTCCAGCCCTTACCTTCCTGTGTGGAAACCAACAGGTTTCAAAGTAGTTGCAAGGACCATCTCTACTGTGGACCTGCAGGTAGATCTGATTTGATATGCATTTGAAGGACTCCCCACTCAGATGTGTGGTGCAATTCTGAATTGCTTTCAGTACCAGTGTATTCAGACCATCTTCAGCAGCATAATGAACCTAGATATTAAATCCAAAACACTAATTTTAATGGCTATAGGGTTTCTAAGCCTTTGATGACATGACAAGGAATCTTTGTCAGCATCCCACAGTTGGATGGAACAGGCTTCACATCTCAGGCTTCATTAGAGCTAAGATACAGAAAAGGTTGCTGACAAAGGTCTTGTACAAAACACAGCACGTAATTTTTAGACTGAAACTCCACATTCCTTTCAAGACCCCATAAGGCAGATTAAGGGGTGATTTTAAGCACAATTGGGCATGATTCCTTTGCCTAAAAGATGACCTTAGCACCATTTAAGATAGTAAAGTTGTCCATGCTAGGCTAGCAGTTGTGACACAGCAGCAACTGGAGGATGTTGTCCTGCACGCCATCCTAAATGTTGTTTGGAGGGAGGCACACTCTTAAGCCTTTGGTACCAGAAGTTTCAATTTGTTTTTGTGGCTACGCTGCCCTACACATCATTCGTTGACTGCATTAAAGGTAGTTCTCCTTTGCATTCTTTCTGCCTTCCTATACTGCTCTACTCTAAGTTCCCTACATCCTTGCCATCTATTACAAAAGAAATGTTGGAGGGGAATGTCTCTAGGAAGGGAAGATACCACACAGTATCCATACCAAATTAACCATTTAAGTGGGAACTGTGACATCCTATTGCTACCAAAGTCTCAAGTGTTGTAAAAAATCTCAGTGCCAATGGAAACGGTCGAGCTAGCCATGACCAAGTCTACCTTTCAGCAATGTCCAAACAGGAACCTTGGCTGTGGTGGTCATGGTGATGGTTAAGAGGCAGCCAGCACACTGCCAGCCTTGCTTTTCCAGGTGTCTGGGGAAAACTGTGAAACATAAAAAGACTTGTAAAAAAGGTTGACAGTCTATCAACCTCAATAGTTAACATAAAGAAATCAAATAGAATTTGGGAGAACACACATGAAAGATGACCTAGGGTAAGACGCCACATAACCTGTTTCTGAATATGCTGTTGCCATGTAGATATCCCATGGCAATGTAGCCTGGATCATCAGAGCCCAAAGCCCACAGCATCAATCACCAGGTGAGACATGTAATGCTAAATTCAGGGTTTGCATTTGAGTTTAGATTTACACTTCTTATATAACAAAGGAAAACAAGAGCAACTTAGGATCTCTTAAGAGGCAGAGAAAACGTTTTAAAGAAGGAAGCAACTGAGTGTATTCTTAAAAAACCAAGAAACTGTTCAATGCAGGGAGAGAATCAGCTCAGTTTTTTTTCAGATTTCTTAATGGAGTAATAGGTCATGCTCTGTAATGCCCAGAGCACTACACAGAACACAACAGTTGATTTTAAGTTTGACCTGTGGACATCCAAGGGAAAACATTATCAGAAATGTTGCACTCTTGTTTAACAACAGAAAACAAGAGATATCAGAGGTGACCAGCTTGTATCAGCTGGAGCTGCTGCAGTATATTTTGCAGCAAAACAACTTCTCTCCCACCTCCTTCCCGTCACATTAGTGTGATTACTGGATACTGCAATACTACAGACAACAAAATCACATCACATGTGACACAGGCAATCATAGAAAACTGGATAAATAGAGTTTTTCAAAGCTAAAAAAAGAAATAATAACAGACTGCACAGACTAGCTTCTGTGTGGCAAGCCAATGAAAAACAAGGCCTGAAACAAACCAGTGCTCAAACTAAATAAATACTGTTAGTACACTAACCTGAAAATTTTTAGTAAGTTGGTATACAAATACATGCATTCAAACATTAACTAAGTGTATCTATCTGGACCAAAGCTGATTAGAAGTTTTTTACTCAGGCATTTTCATGAAAAAAATTGTACTTTTGTCAAAAGCAAAGCATTTGATAAACACACAGACTGTGACAAAACCCAATGCCTCTAGATTATTGAGATTTTAGTCTCAAATGTAATTTCAACTATTTTGCGTATTTCTCATCTGATTTCATTATTTCACATTTGGCTTGCTGAGTTCTCCTGTGGATGTAACTGTGATAGCTCTTTGCATTCCCTGCTAGGTATGATGTTTTGCCCACACATGCCAAATACATAAGCGCCTGTGTTTGTGCTGTAAATAAGAACTAGACAATGGTTTTCAGAAGTAACCACTCACTTTCCCCACCCATCACCCCCACCTGAGCATTAATGCTCTTTAGAAATGCAGTAGTTTTCCAGAACTAATACATCTCTGATCTCTAACGTTAGACATACCATAGTGATGCCACTGCCAACAGCATCCTAGTAATGCCCTCAAAGAATTAACAGCTCCTTTACAGGACACTGAGCAACAAGCTGTGTCTTAAGGCTCAAGATAACAATCACTCCACAGTTAAGACACCCTACCTTGCCCAAGAAATGCACAGAATTGATGGCTCCAAGAAGAACAGATGGTGCTGCACCTACATTGCCTTGCAAGTCAGTGGAACAGCCAGGAGAAAAGAGAGGGGGATCCTGAAAGCTTTCAGACCAGGTACAATCACAGATGTGGTGATATACTTCATTTTTCACCACAAGAAAGTGTGCCAAAAGGCTGCCAAAGGTAAGTGTTAAACAGCAAAATTGCAAAGCACTGAATGACTCTATGCCAGTGGCCACAAAGTCTGTGGCAGCCAGACTTTCTTCACAGCAAGAGGTGCCAGCTACACTCTATAATGCAATCCACTCTAATCAGGCTTTACAACAAGCTCAATTTTCAGTTCTTGCAGTCTACTACATTTATCATGATGTGACCTCACCAGAAAAGAATCCAAAATACCAATTCCAGCATTTTTTTTGTATAGTTCTTGTCCCTTGATTTTTTTTTTCCTCTTCCAGAAATTGCCAGCATAAGTGAATGCCTGCAGTGTTTCTGTTCCATAAACGGTTTCATGCTTAGCAGCAGGCACCAAAAAGGTTCAGTTCTTACTCTGATCCTGTGTTTATACTGAGTTGGAGGTGGATTTAAACCATCTTCCATATTTGGGGGCTGCTCAAAGCTGAGTGACCTAAGGGCAATTTACTGATGCTCCATCTCCTACGTCTTCAGAGAGGCCCTTTTGAGCCTTGAGGTAGTAAAGAACAGCCATAATATGCTCCCTCTCTACCTTGCAAGAACTAGTGCGGAAACTCTTGCTCTGTATACAGAGAGTATTCTGCCTTGTGCCTGCCCAGAGAGCCACAAAATGGCCTTACCACAACTGACAGGCCTGGGAAATAGGAAAGCACAGAGACAGAAATTCCATTTCCCTTTCAATGCTTTTTGGATAATGGACTAAATTGCCTGAAACAATAAAAGTCTCCCCTGAGACCCCTAGGACTTGGAAGCATCTATAAGACTGTTCAGACGTATCACCATGCTGAAGGAATACCCTGATTCCTTACAAGACTTCTTTGCCTTTCGTTACGTGTCAGTAATCGTTCACGCTGCGTGCTGAGCAGAGAGGGGCAGGCGGGCTGCGTGACCAGCCCACCGCTGCTCTGGAAAGGAGCGGCTGTGCTTCAAGAGGTTGTGCTAGTGAGTAGCACTACGAAAGAAATGATAAATTGAGAAAATCTTCCTTAATGCATGCTTAAAAAAATAAGAAAAAGAAAGAGAGAGGGGCCACTCGAGGCACCTAAAGCTGTTAATAATGACAAGAGAAGAAGAGATTTCTGGTTAATCAACATCAAGGTCACAGTCTTGTGGAATAAATTTCATGTACAGCGAATAACTCACACAGGGTGATGGCATGTTTAGCATCAACTCTTGGCAAAGATTTGTTTGCTTAATGACTTTTCTCATTTTTTTCAGGCCAGCCACCTTTGACTAGAGAGAGCTTGTTAAAAGAGCTAAATGTCACTGAAAATGTGCTGTTAATCCCACTCATCAACAAATGTTAACCATGAAGTGATAATAAAGAGAAAAAAGCAAAGATGTGGCTCCAATCAGGATTATGGTTGGTAAGTGCAGAGACCTCCACGACTCAGTAACAGGCGGCTCTCATACTGTTTCTCCAAATATATGTCACCATCTCTGATTTTGCAAAAGTGCTTTGATGTTCGTTTGCAGACGGATACAGTGTACTTTTCCTTTGGCTTGTACAAACAAAGAGAGGCATTTTGGTTTTCTTGGCAAATACTGTCAGATGTTTTATGTGCAGCAATGAAAATTAAGTAAATCTTTGATATTACAAGTCTTCCCCACTTGAAACAAGCTTGGCTCAGCTACTGGTGGATGTAAAGAAAAAACATGTAATTTTTTTCTAGATAAAGAAGTTTGCAGATGTCCATAATGTTTTGAAGATCTCAGCATTCGCTGACTTTAATGATCTCTGTGGAAGCTGTTGGGAAGTGAGAGTTAAGGAAATGAGCAGATTAAACTGGCCTTGAGCTCTTCTCAGATTCTGACCTTTTCTGCACACGTCCTTCCTAACTCTAAATCATCTCATTGATTAATGTAATTAAGTTCTGAGCAACTGTTCTTCTTTCAAGTGCAGTTTGCTGCTTTGATCTCATGCTGAAGGAGCCCATGAGCCTTCAAAATTGTGCCTGTTCCTCCAAAAGTGCTAGTTCGAATAAAAAGAACAAAACCTCACAGCAAAGAAAAGTTACTGCTCCCCCATCAGTGCTAACATCCCTCAGGCTGTATTGTTCTGCTCGATCCCAAGGAAAAGCACCTTGTAGTCTCCTCTCTCTCTGTATTCATTTTAAGACCAAGTAGTAGCATACTTGGGATGCCTGAAAACATTCCGACTAATGGTAAGCATTGAAAAGTTGTAATTTTCATAACACACAGTTTTTGAGTGTTGAAAGGAGTAGCGTTTTCATAGATAGGCCAATAGGAATTTTTTTAATTACTTCTACTAAAAGTAGTAATAGAATAAGCCTGAAGATTGCAGTAGTACAGCAGATTTCCTTTTTTCAAAAGCTCATTTATTCAGTTAATGATTTTGCTGAAGAAAACTGTGTTTCAAAGACCTGCTTTTTTTGCTTTTTAGATATTATAAAGTAGTATAGATGAGTATATCTAGGTACACTACAGATAGACCTATGCATAAGATAGTATAGGTAGGTACAGAAGGTCCTTAGCCTCAATCTCTTTTACGTCTGAAGGTCATTCAGAGTTTTGCTATTCTTTTGTAACATTTCTGAGAATAGGAGTGCTTCTCTTGGCCATTTCTGTTGTGTTTTGCTTCAACGTTGAGTAAGCCAGTTCCTTAATGTCTTGGAATCTGAAGGAAATGACAGTATGGCAACATATACATGTTTGTGCAAGCTTTTAGATTTTTGTTTTTATCAGGGTTAGAGTAATTTTGAGACACCTTTACAGATCCACTAATATTTTGTTTTACTTTTGGTTTTATACTAGCTGCCACTTACTGTGACAGTTAATGACAGTGAAGGAAATACAGCAATTTCTTTCTAGAAGAGTGCAACAGCTTCTCACGTTCTGCAGTCTCAAAATACTTGGGAGAAACATACACAAAGTTTATGAACCTTACAGAGTGTTGCCTCCAAGTTGAAATGGAAGGCATAAAGCTCCAGCTCAGTTTCACAGAGCTTCCTCTTTCAGAAGCTCTGAGATCTTCTACTGCTCCTCAGTTTCACATGCCTACAAAATAGTTTATGGTTTTGCAAACAGAGCACGTGGTTTAATAGACTTTCTAAACCACAATTTTAAAGGTATTACTTCTTTTCTCATGAAAGCATGAAGAAGTAAATTTTTAAACTTCTCTGTTGCTGTTTAACCATTTCTCACAAGCATTCAGCATTAATATAATCACAGCTAGCACTATTTGAAATTAATTATATATAAGACTCCAGCAACACAATCTGGAAAAACTGCAACTGGTAGAGTTTAAAACAAAAATAATACAGCTTGTTACAAACACAACAGCTGGAAGCTCTGCTCTCTGCACTGGCTTCTCAAACCCATAAAGAGCCCAGTATCAATGTCTATCTTTATGCACTGTATTCATCACGCTAGTGGTGCTGCCTCACTGAGTGGTGTCTCACAAACACATCCTACTGCAGTCATCATGCTACTGACAAATAAAGAGACTTTTGTCAGCATTTGAGATAGGATTGGAAAAAATCTCTCAGAAAAAAGGATCTAACTAAAATAATTTATCCTTCTCTGTCCCCTTCAAAACAACGCTAGTCTGCAATGTTTTCAATTATAAATGCAAACCTCTTCCTGAATTTTGACAAACTTCAGTAAATTATATACGTATACAAAGAGTGCAGTAAATGAGTTTATCTACTACTGCAGTTGCATAGGAGAAGACAAAAAGAAAGGCAGAGAGGCTTATTCTGTTAAATTCACAGGAAATGCTAAGTCAACCAAAGAAGGGGAAGCAATATGAATATCCTCAGAGAAATACAGATTACCTCAAGATCCAGGATGGGAACCAATTGGGTTTGGATTCTTCCTCTCCTAGAAAGACTTAAGCTGAAGCAAAGTAGAATTCCCACTTTGAAGAATCTTCATTCCACACTTTCAATGAAGATGCTTTTTTTTCCTCTATAGGTTAGTTGCTATTCTTTAGCATGTCAAAGGTCAAAATAAACTGTTATTGCACACAGGCATTATTAGCCATGCATTTTCATCTGAAACAATGAACAGTGAAGAGCAGGAGACCCCTGGCAAAGGACTATGCACACTCCATTTTAAAAGGAAGTTATGCTCTTGGCATAATTTCAGTAGTTCTGTGTGCTTTAACATTGCTCCTTATAGGTTCACCATTCATGAAACAATTGAAAATTCTTGGAAATATAATCCATGATCTCACTCATCACCACTGTATCATCTCTTCTTCTCTCACTTACTAAAACTGTACATTATGTTTGCACACCCCCCCAAGTGTACTTCTGCACGTGAGCACACACTCATCCATATTGTTTTACATTTAAATATATATTGCTTTTAAATTCTTAACACAGATGTGACTGAGATCATCTCTGGTAGCAGAGAAATTAGATTGTGAAGTCAAGTGAGAAAGACAGAAAATACAAATATATTAAAATAGCATTTTTTATTCAAAGGGGGCAGAGTTTCATCTTCTCTTTTCCAGTATAAACCCATAGCAATTCTAGTCAAGTTGATGAAAATTAAGTGGTTTTAAAAAAAAAGGAAAAGCCAGAAAAAAACATGCCTCTTCTTCCTAGAAAGCAAGTAAACATTGTAAAGCCCCCTTTTCAGTGGTTTTGAGCATTTGTAGGTCTCTTGAGTCCAGACGGACTGCCAAAGTTTAATAGATAAGGCTATCATGAAAAACATGATTAAACTAGGCTAAATCCTCCTTTCCTGTACTTGAGATGTGCTCAGTACTTCTGGTTGCTGCAGAAACTTGTGGCAGCTCCATGGTAATTATCGTTGTCTCACTTCTACCTATTAGGAGGGCTATTCACCACTTTTTCTGTAACTCCTTGTTCTTCCCAAGAGTTACAAGGTAAAAAAGGACATGTGAAATCAGGATATCATGTTAGTTGCACTTACAAAAATACCCTCCAAAGCTGTCAGATATTCATTCAAAGGGCATTTTTCCCTTCTATAGATAGAACTAGGATTCACAAAATTCTTTCACGTGCCTCTCATGTGGAGCCAAATGCTGACCTAAAATATCCAGCTGCATTTCAATACATATCACAAACTATTAAACTGAGGGAAGGATGAAAACTTCCCCTCTGCTCTGTTGTGAAGTATTTAAGGACTTGGTCTTTATGTTGCAATTCTTTAAGTAGAAGAATTAAATTAAATCCTCTGCACCTTGGCAGGAGCACCAAAGCATAAACTTATTTGTTAACCCTATATGTTTGGAATATGCAGAGTGGGTTTTGTCATCACAAACTGTTCAGCAGGAATGAAGTCGATTGTTCTCCCTGTTCATCCACTGGTCTCTCATTAGATGCTTCTGCCAGGAAATGCTTAGAAGGGGAACAGTTATGCTTGCACACGTGAAATGAGCTCCAAGAACTCAAACTAATTTTTTGCATGTAACAGACTGAACTATTCCTACAGCTACTGAAACCTACATGCAAACAAATCTTACAGGTATTTTGCTACTTTTGCCTCTCATGCTGTTGCCAGTGTTGGCCAAATTACTCACAAGGCAATGCAGAAACTCAAGAGAATTAGTAAGCAAATTATCATTTGGTAGCAGGGAGTGGCAGTTATTACATGACAAAGTTGGGTTGCTCTACAACATAAAGTTAGTAAGTAATTGCAGTTCAGAGGTCCACTGCAACATGAAGACTCAAAGGGCTTTGCTCTCCTGGTCTCACCACCCTTCATATCATTAAACCAAACATTCACATAAGGTATTTAAGACCTGCTTGCCAGATTGCAAAGGTAGATGTTGTTTTTGGCTCTCCCAACAGAGCTGAGCCCTGAAATGAAGCCAAGATCTGTAATCATTTGCCTTGGCTGGAACGAAAATAAATATAGTCTGTACTGTATGCACTTCTGAGGTAATTACTGCCATTAGATCACAGCCTGGAAATGAATTTTAAACCACACAAAGAGAATGAATACAAAAAAATGCCTATGTTAAAATCAATTAAACATCTGACTACATCACGCTAAAGCAAGGAGGGCTCAGCTGAAAGAAGGAAATTTAGCTCCAGCCCATCTTGTCAGACCCAGGTACTGCAACCCACATGGTAAAGTAAAACTGTCTCTTGGTAGGGGATGACCCATAGGCCCAGCAGGAATGGCTCAGCTCCTCCACTTCAGGTAATACTGTCTTTAGAAAATACTGCTTAAAGTGTACATTGCCTCTACCACGTACTCCCCGCTCTGCATTCTTTAATTTCCACCTCCACTGCCACACTTGCACTTACCAGCTGAGCATCACCCAGTCAAATCTCATTTCACTCAGTTAACTCCCCCCAGATCTCAACAGCCCAAAGAGGAAGACCTTAATTTCTTTTGAAGTAAGACTGGGAAAGGACATGATACATTAATTGAGTGAGTGGATTCCAAGCTCTCAATCAGCTTGGTAGCCTAGCGCAGTTTTCCTAGAATATCTCACATCTCCCCATTTCGGTCCAGTTTCACCATTCAATATTATCAAGGAGACAAAAGCCATCCTGTCCTCCTCCAACCACCTAAGACTGCTGGGCCTCAAGACATGTAACATCCAGAGGAGTAGATGGGAGCTCTGAGCCCTGACTGCCTCAGGAGGAAACCTTCCTGCACCAGGACTTCCCTCTGAGCCCTCTGCTGACCACATGTTGGGCAGCATTAAGAATTTTGCACCAGCCCACCGGCAGCATCACATATAGCCCTGGTTCTTCAAGTCACACCTCTGTAACACCAAGTCACACCTCTGTCACACCTCTCCTACAACCAAATTAATGAATGGTTGCACCATTTTACCCTTTAAAGGCAATAAGAAATAAATGAACCCGCTCAGGGTTGTGTAGGGCAGGGAAGGGATTTATGCTCAAGACTTGGCTGCCATAAACACCCTGCATGGCCGTACATGTGAGACTGCTAGCTGTGTTTGCCTTTTCCCTGACCTTGCTGTTACTTTGATGCCATCAGAGGCTGCTACTCACAGTGGCTTCAAGGTCCTTTGTTAGACTTTAGTTACTGAGCAAATGACTACGACACGATGTCTTTAACTTCTGATTCAGAAAACAGTCATTCAAATAAAGGATACACTGACAGCCCATTAACTACAGCAAAGATTGTTGTTGCTGCTACAGTTTCAGAGAGACCTATTTAAAAATAGATTAGGGTCTTGGAAACCACTCAGCTTATTCTGCTTTTTCCCCTCTTCCCTGCAAGACAAGTAACCAAACCAAACCTGGCATTTGCTTCCTTCCTGATCTAGTTACAACTTCATTATAGCAATATTGGCCAGCAGCAAGTAACTTATTAAATAAATGCCATTTAAGTGCTTCTACCTGGATAGTGATTTAGATAACAGAGAGATAGAAAGAAGGGAAGGGAGGGCCTGGCTCTGCCCACTTTCTGCTGTCCCTTCCTGTAGTAGCGCTGGAGAGGCCATTCCAGCCAGCCAGGCAACGGTGGGCAGCATCTCCCAGTGCTGCACCAAGAGGAGAACTGATACAACCTCTTCAAGGCACATCAGCTCATTATAAAAATCACACAAAAAAAATCTTCGCTTCAGTTACAGTCTTGGTCCTATGCTTTTTCACAGATGTACCTTTGTAGATTTTTTTTTCCAACTTTATCAACAAAAATAGCTTACAACCTCTAAAATTATTATAATTTACCCCTCTCCCCTCACCTCCTACACTGAAGTTGACAGAAGCACCGAGGGAGCTGCCCTGACTTCCGAAGGAAGAGAGCAAAAGGCTCAGCATAGACAGTTTGACACTCAGCGTGTCACCAGAATGGTGAGGAATACAGATATTTTTTTTACTCATTGGAAAAAAAGACAAACACCCCAACCTTTGGAAAAAAGGTGTTCCACCAAAGTGCTTAAATCAAACAACACTAACCATAACCACATAGCAGGCTTCCGGAGATGGCCTGCTCTTGATATCATCTCCTGATGGGGCTCCAACAGCATTTAAAGGATAGCTGAACATCTAATGAACACACAAATGAGTGATCAGGACCTTCATTTTTGCTCACAAAACATCAAGAGACTTAATACCTGCAATGATGATAACTAGCTATGCAAATCATCACTACCACCAGCTTTCCTCTGACTCTTCCCATGAAAATCTACACCCAGCAGAACTGTTGAATACAAATAAGGTTTGCATAAAGCAAATGACTGTTTCTGGGTATTTCAATGAGGTGGAGAGAGATAACTCAGCTAGGCAGGAATGTTGTTTGTGGTTGTTTAAGTTCTTTTTAAACTTTGAGGGGTAGATTTGCTTCACACAGGGATTTGAAGGAAAATAGTAGTGGGACTGAGAATATTTGACTCAACATAACTGTGTGTATATGTATATTACAAAACCTTATATACACATTTATGTTTACCATTTCTTCAGTGTTGTTTGCAATGAATAGATACTTAAATTCTGACATAGTAGAACAGAATGAGATGAATGCTCTAATTTCATGACACACATCTTAAACTACCAGATTCAGCCCCTTTCAAGGTGATAAGAATCAGAACATTCAAAGGCAAGAACAGTTAGCATGCTGCTTATAAATCTTCAGACTATCCCATACTGATTTCTGTTAAGTATTTATTTCTGCGCGCAAGATCACAATCCTTAATCACACAGAGTCATCCAAAGGATAACACTTGCAACTGCCATCAGATCTGTGAGATATGAAGTTTATGCAATCTGTCATCAGCCCACCACCTTTTCTTCCCTATAGAATTTCAAAAGTGCAATAAAAACTTTAGGGTTTTTATGTTTTAGAAGGATCATTTAAGTAGTCTCGTATTAACTTTGATGTATGCCTCTTTCAATGATGTAATATACTGAACATCTACTTCCTGACCCAGGAATTTTGCAAAGACCACTGTATTATTACAAGAATGTTTACTTGCCATCTAACCTCACTTTAAAACAAACGTACAGTGAGTTTTTTCCCCTACAAAGAGAAATTGTTAAACAACCTTTTCCACAGGCCTATAATCAACCCTTTAAATCAAACTTGAATAACAGACTTTCATTTATCAATTGATCCACTGTTTTTTGGTTTGGTTTGGTTTGTTCCCCCTTCACTTCTTTGGGTGCAGCAGATAAAAGACTCAGTTGTACTATCATTGCCCATTGCTTTGTAACCAAACTCTGCATGAGAGAAACATTCCTCCCTTTATTTTGTGATGAGGAGAAAGGGAGAGTTAAGGTTTTTTCCCCCTTAATTTTTCCTCCTTAGCTTAAGCGTTGTTGCTGTCATTTTGAGGCTTTTGGAGGAGGGCAACTGTGGTGATTGCTGTTCATATAAAATCTTTGAACGCCATTATGTAGGTTGGTCACAGAGAAACAAATTATAAACTAATAACTTTTGAATCAGTAGCCCAAGTTAATGTTGACTAAGAACCAAAAAAGAAGGGGGAGGAGGTAGGAAAAAAGTGGCCCTGTGGAAAGCAAGGGCCAGCTGAGAGATCCAGAGGACGGCAGGCTCTGAAGGGGCAAAGCTGCTCCTTTTGATGTGGGAGGTCTGCAAGTAACCTACTGGGACACTCCCTGGGCTATCTCATTAACCATGTCACCAAAGCCCCCCAAGGTCCAGAGAATCATAACATTATCTCTGACATTACCACACAGATACAAGGTTCCTTAGGCAGTCTATAAACATGCCTGTACTAACCAATTCATCGTGGCTTGACACCCCTGCAAGGGCTGGATGCCCTTTAGTGAGCCACATGAATTGCCCCAGTCATTCATCAAAGTTTCTCAGAGTGCATTTCACACAGCATTAAATTTAATTAAAGCAACATTGACTGCATTGTAATCCTCTGGAGGCTCTTTGTCAGAAGGAGCTGGAACACTTTCTACTTAAATACCTATTGTTTAGGTGGGATTTCCCCCTCCCCCCCCTTTCTGTTGTCTGAATCCAAGTGATTTGCTGCCTCTCCCTAGTTTTTATTTAAAAAGTCGTATGCAATGAAAAAGTTCCGCGATGCAAACAGGAATCCCAGGCTGACAAACAGTGCTTGTCTGCAGATGGTGGAGAACATAGAAGATTGTTTCAAAACTAACCAACATCCAAAAAAACAGCCCTCAACAGAAGCAGAAGAAGATTAGTAGCAGAAAAGAAGTGTGTAGTAACTGCTACCTATTCGTTAGCACATATCCCTGTGCATGGCTTCGTGCTTTAGTGCGTCAGTCATGGGCCACTACCACCTCTCACTGGTGCTGTAGTGAATGGTGGCTCCAGATGTGCTATGTGCTCCTTAGCCCAGGCAATCATTCTCAAGATCAGTGGTTATATGAAAGTCCCACATCTATGTGGGGCTTTTGCAGTTTGTATTCATCTTGGTGGAAAAAGCATCAGGCAGAAACCAGCCATCTGCATTTCTTTCTTACCAGGTCTGTTCATCCACACTGAAATTCCATTAATTTAATTTATTTTGTATTTTGCTGACCCCTTCTTGATCAGCATCAAAAGACAAGCTTTGTTTCCACCCTGCTAGTTGCCACTGGGTCCTCTCAGCCACCAGCAGTTCAAAAGCCCTGCTCTTCTGTTTAGGAGGGGTATTTGCCTGGGAAAAGACATGGAAAACACAATTCTGAGAAACGTAAGGATAATTCCAACACTGCATTGCAGTGAAAACTGTGATGGAAACACCATTTTGCACAACTAGGGATGACTGTTGTGCCCAGTTTTCCTCCCCTTGACCAGCAGCCATTTCTCTGTATGGAGTAGGCAGTAAAATCACATACCTTTGACAAACTACAAAGATGAAAACGTCCTTTACTGTTGCAAAAGTGAACTGCAGAACAGATAAAGAAAATCTACCTCCTAATGCGTTAACTACAATAAGATCTGGGAGTTGAACCACTGATTTTGCTACCCTACTATCTCCTCCCTCACATATAACTTACTTTGTTTCAGTTATAGTGGTGGTGTTCTGTTTCCTGTCACCGAATCATTTTAGATGACAAAGATAACTTCTTAATCTGTCTATGGACATGCTAGTAGTAGCATCCTCCTTGCTTTATTTCTACGTGCAAACCTCCTGAAAAGTCAATCTTATTATTATTAATCCAGTGACCTGGGAGTTTCAGTTCTTTCTATTTCTTCGTGGTTTTAGTGAGAAGAGTAGAATAGAAAGCACTCACATTGCCATCATTCACAGTTATCATTAGAGGATAAGAAAAAAAATAATTCAAGTATAGTTTTGTATTTCTCCAAAGAAAAAACGACTAAGCAATTCTGCCCAGAAAGGAACCTACTTAGGCCTTTAGGTTTCAAAGGACCTGGTGGGGGGGGTCTTGGGAGAAATTCTGTGTCATGCTCAGCCAAGATCAATGTTATTGTTTATCTCAGAGAAGTATTTATTTCCAGTTCTCAGTACTTCGCATGGCTCCTCATGTGAGATCCCCTGTTGCCATGTTGTCATGGAAATGGTTCCATAAAATAACAAGAGGTGTTGAAGAATCAGATGATTTTCTTCACTGGATGCACCCGTCTACACCATGGATGCATGGACTACAGTGTACCGTCATGCCTACCACCTTAGAACTAGTTTCTTATTGCTTGCCAGGCCTAAGATTGAAAAGAAGACCCAAAAAGAGCATTGCACATATCCCGAGCCTCAGGCCACACCCCTTACCTAGGTAAAAAGTCTGTATACAGTTAAGAAGAAGCAATAACAGTTCACAAGCAAAATTGCTATTTCAAAGCTGTAGGCTGAAAGCTTATGAAAGTCTTCAGCTAAGGAGAACTGAAGGTACTTTACAGAAGATACAGAGAAACTAGCCAATTAGCAGCTCTGGAAGAAACAGCCTCTGCTCTCTATCTCCCTAAAACTCTGCCCTGTAACTAAAAGGAGCAGTGTAGCTTGTATAGGCATAACCAAACTAGTTCAACCAATCCATCTTTGCTGGAGAGCAAACATCACCTTTCCATTCTTCATATCCACCCACCAACTGATAAGAGAACCTTACCAATGCAGCATACTAGTAACTACTGCCTCTACTTTTATTGATTCATGTGACTTTTGCTTTGTGTTATTTGAGTGGGGCAGAGGTAAATACTGAGCTGGACTAAAGGTAGAAGTCCTATATGTCTCACACACAGAGAGGCCATCAGATAGTTGTTAATGGGGTTCTGCCATCTGTGGAGAGCCAGATTAATTATGCATGGCATGCTGATTTTACTACTGTAATTGCGCACGTATTCACACTCCCCATCACAGCCTTGATGGTAAAACTTGTGCATAACATTATACTTTAGACGACCTCCTGCTGGCTTAGGAAGAAAAACTCTAACTTTAATCTATTCTCCCTTGGTATTTACTCCAGTTTCCCTTTCAGGCTTCTCAAACACACAATAAGCTTTTGATTATCAGGGTTTTAAGTGCTCCACTGGACACCCAGTGTGTATTTATGAATGGAATTAATAAAGAAGCAATCTGACTCCATCAAGGGAGATTTGCAGCTACTCTTAAGCGTCACTGAGCAACATGAGTAGAAACTGAAAAGACCTAGAGGTCTCTGGCCTTCATTTTTCACACATTTATTTAGTCACACCCAGTAAAAGCCTTAGAAATTCACGTTTGTCATTTTGGGATCTCTGTACAGCCAATTCACTTACTGAACTGAAAAAAACCCAAGGCTGCATACACAAGGAATCCAAATTATAAAACTACTTATCTTGCTAAAGAAAGCCTGTAACGTTACTGCTATTTAGGACAAGTCATTTTGGTTTAGGTTTTCTCCCTCTCCTCCATGTATATTTTAATGTCGTATTTTCACCCTTTTTGCTGCAATTGTCAATGAATTCTCATAGAAATGCTTGAAACCCAGATGGCAGGTTCCTTATCAATGTATCATGAACTCAAATGACTTGTCCCAAAAAGATAAAGGAATAAAGGGGGAGTATGGTAAACCTTCCTTTGGCAAGACACATTATGTCCTTATGACTAAGGACAAGAAGGTTGTCTTTAACATTAACTATTAAATGCTCAAGAACATTTCCTTTTTCATCAATGGACACATTTATACACGTAGCTGAAAACAAGCTAGTTTCTTTGCAAGACCCTATCTACTGTCCTAAATACAACAGCCTACCCTCTGCAGATTTAAGTTTATTGATGCACCAGAAATCAGAAAAAAAATTAAATGCAAGAGGGAGCTTGGGGCATTTCAGGTACAACAAGGATCAGGGAATAGTTCAGATCTCTAAAGGGTTGGGAAGAAGGATTTTCTAGGCTAGATAAGGAAGTGTCTGTAAGCATTCCAAGGACTTGCTCAGATACTCGCACTGTGGTCATGTCTGTGCTCTGTGTGCAGGCACACATGCTTTTCCTAGTGTCTGTGTTGCTAACAATTTTCTATAACTTATCTCCAGTTACCTGCCTGGGTCTTTTTTGAGAAAATGTGAAGTTCAAAAGCTCCTTATGCCAGCAGCATGCACTTGGTTTTCAGTACAACCGAATTATTTCTAGAGTGGCTCTTGCCCTGGCTACTACCTGTAAAATGAGACAATGTAGGAAAAAAAGCAGAAAGATAGTAAAACTATTTTGTTCAAAAAATAAACAAAACCAATCTCACCCCAAAGGGAGCTCTAGCTGACAACCATGATACAATACTGGAAATAGGAAAATATTCAGTTGAAAAATTCCCCCTTCTCTGAATAATGACAGCTCTGCACTCAGCTGCTGCCACACGACCAGAGTTGCAGATGAGCTACATTCAAGTACTTACAGCAAAAGGCAAAGCATAGGAGGTATGACAAACTTCAGCTGTTGCTTCCACAACACCAGACTTTCTCCGGTTTTAGCCAAAATCCCTTTCTTTACCACTTTACAGGTGGGGCCACCTCTATGAGAAGAAATGGACATTTTTCATCTCTTGGTGTCAAGGCACTTGCATCCCTTGAGCATCATGCAGATGTAAAAATTGAATGTTTCTTCACATTAATTCTAATGTCACAGCTAAAGAATAATTGCCTTAGGAAAGATGCCACAAAATGTGATGTGGGAAAGACTAATAAAAATGCAGTTCATCTTTAATCAATGTACTCAAACTGAGGAGGGCACTCTCCTGCACAAGAATCAACTTTAGGCCTCTCCTACTTTTTGCACATAAGGAGTCGCACTCAATTTGCTAAGCCTACCTTGCCTGAAAAAGTAAAGTACGAGTTCAGCCAGTCCATCCTCTGCATCAAAGCCCTGATAACACACTAGATGCTTTTCCCAACAACACCCCCATGCTGTGCAGCCACAGCAACGCTGCCACCTCCTAACTCATTGTAAACGCCCAGACTAGGCAAACAGGAAGACTAATGGTTATTCAGGCAAATTTGGGCCACCATGATGGGAAAGGTGCAGAGAGAAAACATTATGACCAGAGTTCTTTTGAAACAACCTGACAGTTGATAGATGAGCATCCATAAAATGACAAAGGCTCCCTGTGTAAAGCCCCTTGCTACCAACATCTTCTCCCTGGGAAACGAATTACACTGTACTGTCAGTGAAAATATTATTTTCCGGTAATTATTTTCCCTTTTCAATGATGATGTGACAATGAAAAGTTTCCCCCCCCTTTAATTTTTGGCCATATTTGAGTTAAAAACATCACTCAATGTTGTTCACATGATTTTAGCTAATGGACAAAGAACGTGCATTTGTGATGCTTATTCCCACTTCTGTTTGCAGTGTGTATACTGGGAAAAGCATTGGAGAGAGTAGAGTTTATCTCCAGGCTGCTGCAGCAGTAGTGAAAGAGGAATAATCATTGTTGGATGGAGGCTGCCAAAGGCAAAGGGCTATCTTATCATAACCACAATTTTAACGCTTGATGGTGAAATCTTTTTCCTCAAGTGTTGAGTTCAAGCCCGTTTGATTAAACTTAGATTGTTAATTTGTCCTTATAATGCACCTGTGTAAAAGAGCAGTGAGGGTCCTAATCTAGCCATCAGGTTTAGTTAACCCTAACCTGCAGGAGGCTTGATACTCAAACCCATGCCAGGGTTTTAAGTGCCGCTTGACTTTTATATACGATCTGATTTACATGCTGTAATATTTTATAGAGCTTGAAAGCTGAATTTGGCTCAAAACCCTGGTTTTAGGACAAAGGGAATAAAATGGGGGGGGGGGGAATTGTTTGGTATTTCAATCCATTTTCAAGTCTTCCATATTCAATAGCTCTATGGAAATAGATAACACTAAGCAAATTCTGAAACTTAAGCCTCAGACCACTTTTACATTTATTAGTGCTAGAAAAAAATAAAGTCCTTTCCTCATGGAAAAAACCCAATTGATTTCATTACTCAAAACTACCTGCCCAACTCAAGATTTTATTGTTAACTGTGAAGTTATCACAAGAAAAATGGGTTAATATAATAATCCAGCATCTAGCCACCAAGACATATAGAATCATAGAATCATAGAATGACCAGGTTGGAAGAGACCCACCAGATCATCGATTCCAACCATTCCTATCAAACATTAAACCGTGCTCCTTAGCACCTCGTCCACCCGTGCCTTAAACACCTCCAGGGAAGAAGTTTCCTAGTCTGAATTGACAATCCATTAGGCATTAGATCTCCCAACAAAAAAACCCCACTAAAACAATAAAAAGTTCAAATAAGGTATCTCTCAGTGAAGCGTAAACAGGGATTATGCTCAGCCACAGAATCCCACATTCAAGAATTATACAAATTGTAATGGAATACCTCAATCTGTGTGTATTATCCAGAGCTGAGAACTGTGCTGCTGCTGTGGCTTCAGAAAACCTGCTTTGGCTCCCAGAGGGCAGTCACTGCTGCTACAGTAGCCACCATATACCTCTACTGGCCCAGCAGGACCAGGGAGCCAGTAGGACAAGCAAACTGAAGTGGTGGACCAGCCCAGAGAGGAAGAGCTTCTGGAGAGAAGTAGCATCTATTACTAGATTTCAAGACCCAGTTGCTGTAGCCACAAGGATGCAAGTACACAAAATTAACTCCATTACCCTGACTAATAGCTGATAATCCCTCTCTGCAAATCTTGCTTTAATATCAAGTCACACACATGGGGCTGTTTGAAGAAACACGCTTATTCGCCACTGGCAATTGAATTACCAGTGTCAGCAAGCAGTTCAGTCTGGCTGGAAACAGCTTAGGTCAGAGGGAGCCTTCTGATGATTGGGTTCAATTCAAAATCTAGTTCTTTCAAAGAGCGTAACCGAAGCTTTTATGTTGTCAGCAAAATCCAACAGTCCGGGATCTCCCAAATGCTGCATTTCATGTTCAAGTTGTTGTCAGCTTCCCCTGGGTAACATTATCATCTCCAGTAAATATTTTCACATGACCTACTAAAGACAAAAGCCTCTATTTTCCTGTATAATTTCTTCTACAACGCAAAGCACATTGAAAGATCACCATTCTTACCACCTCTGGGGAAAAGAAACCCAACCATCTTATTTCTTGCTAGAGCTTCATTCAGTGGCGAATAATAAGAAAGAAAAAAGGAAGAGCTTTCCTGTTCATTTCATTCTGGGCCATCTTTGCAGGAGTCATAATGCAAAGTAACTCAAATGGTAAATGCACCACAGCAAGTGAAATAATCAGCTCTGATATTGTTTGGAGAGTAATTTTAGCAGAGGAAATATCTGCTTTTCAGGTTTCTTACAAAATGCTATTACTGAAGTATAAGGATCTACTCTGTGTCAATTGTGAAAAAGCTAAAAAAGTAACAAGAAATGCTCATTTGAAACATGTCACCCATAAAAGTAAACTTGGAAAAGACATAGGTTACTTATGGAAACATGCAGTGCAGTACCTGTAAGAACTTCCATTCTCAGAAAGAGAACCTGTTTAGATAGCTAGATCAAACCCCAACCATTTAAGTCTATTCTGCATTTTCCAGTTATAGTTTCTCCTTAGGAGGAAACCTCAGCAGTCTCTAACCTCATATTAAAGTCCTGCTCATCAAAGCCTCACATCTTGTGCCGAGGCCAATAGTGTGAGATTCAACAAGGCCAAGTGCCGGGTCCTGCACTTCAGTCACAACAATCCCACACAGTGCTACAGGCTTTGGGAAGGGTGGCTGGAAAGCTGCCTGGCACAGAAGTACCTGAGACATATAATAATAATAAAAAATATACAATATACAATAATAATGAATAATAACAATGAATATACAATATACAATAATATGCATTATACAATAATGAATAACTGGATAAATATGAGTCATCAGTGTGCTCAGATGGCCAAGAAGGCCAATAGTGTCCTGGCTTGTGTCAGAAATGATGTGGCAGCAGGAGAAGGCAAGTGATTGTGCCCATGTACTCGTCATTGATGAGGCCACACCTCAAATACTGTGTTCAGTTTGGGGCCCCTCACCACAAGAAAGACATTGATCTTCTAGAGTATGCTCAGAGTAGGGCAACAAAGCTGGTGAAGGATCTGGAGGACAAGTCTTATAAGGAGTTGCTGAGGAAACGGATGTTGTTTAGACTGGAGAAGAGGAGATTGTATTGCTCTCTATCGCTACCTGAAAGGAGGTTGTAGCAAGGTGGGTGCTGGTCTCTTCTCCCAGGTAACAAGTGACAGGATGAGAGCAAGTGGCGTGAGGTTGTGACAGGGGAAGTTTAGATTGAACATGAGGAAAAAAGTCTTTACTGAATGATCGGTAAAGCATTGGAACAGGCTGCTCAGCAAAGCAGTTGAGTCACCATACCTAGAGGTGTTAAAAAAAGGTGTAGACATGACACTTTGGGAGATGGTTTAGTAGGTATGGTGGTGTTGGGCTGACAGCTGGACTAGATGATCTTAGAGGTCTTTTCAATCTTAATGATTCTATGATCAGTATGTGGTAATCCATTCTTTTAACTCACAACTTGTAAAGTGTGCTGGATCTGAGAGCACTGGCTTTGCTTCTGCAAAGTGAGAAGAGTCAGCTTATGGATACTGCCAGCAGAGAATTTAATTTAAAGTCAAATATTACATGGACTTTACTCTGTTAAACTAAGACCACCCAGATAACTGCAATGTGAAAATAAAATTTGATTCTCTGCTTAATGTCCATGTCAGCCAAGAGCGTGAGGTGAAGCCATTAAGTCAAGCAACTGCAGAACTGGTCTGAAGCACTCTTATGGACTTGAAATTCTGAAGTAACCCTGCCAATGCTTGAAAGATTCATTAAGGTTCCGAGGACAGGTTTGTCTTTCTTCACTAAAACTACTATGGCGTTTGTTAGATAGAGCATTTATTCAAAATGGGTACAGAGCAATTCACCCAAGGGCAATAAAGGTTTTCAGCCACAAAATACTTTTATCTGCTGCAACAAGAGTTACTCAAATGGAAAGAATGCCTAATCTTCTCTTATTTCACATGCACAAAGTTAGAAATCCAGAAATACATCTTTGAGCTACAGCCAGGTAAATAATTCAAAATACTTCCCATGATTATTCTCATGAGCTTAAATTAAAATAAGCTATTGCAGCCATACTTACATTCTTTTTGGTTTATTTTGACAAAAAAAACCCCAAAAAGTCAGGTTTTACATCTTCTCTCTTAAACCAAAGCTTACCTTAAAATTTATTTTCACTGAGGATTTGAGTGAGAAACTGAATCTTAAGTTTCTCAATTTACAAAAGACAAACAGTATCACATGACTTACAAAACCAGTAAAAGGAGGGTCAGATTTCATTAGGTTTTCAGTATGAGATACCATGTTGCTCTGCAGCTCTGCTAAAGCCAGCCAGCATTTTAGTCTCAACTTCAGTAAAATTTTTCACTTCAGTAGTTGTAAGCATTTCATACATTGCTTAGAATATCCATAACCTTCAAAGGAAAAATCAATGGAGACTTATTTCCTGCAGCTTGGATTGTAAAAAAAGGTGCCTTTCTTAGCCTGGTTGTTTGCCACCCCAGCAGAAAGCTCTACAAGTTGTTTTTTACAAGGCATATGGTGTAACTACCATCAAGACCAGTCGAAGGAGGTACAATAGAGAGCCCATTTATTAGCCACTAGTTTATTTAACTTTATTATTTTACTTTATTAAAGTCAGTACTTTATTTAAGCAGCAACACATTTAAGTGGGGTTATGCTCTTAGAAGCATAACGTGATACTTTTTAAGTCTCTGTGTCAATGAAAATAAAATCCAGTGAATGAAGAAACGTGCTTTATTCTTTTAATGAATGATATTTCTAGCCAGGCTAGAAATTGGTTAATTGGTTAACCACAGCTTCTACTGTGCTTCAAAGTAGTACATAGGAGGTCAAATAACTGAATACAAAGGAGAGACACTTGCCATCTACATAGTATTTTTTATGATATTATTATAAGGGAATGAAAAAGTCTTCTAAGTACAGTTGAATTGCTCGCACATCATTTTTTGCTTAAAAACCCCCAAACCTTACCTGCAAAAATTGCAGGGTTCCTTGTAGAAAACACTACACTAATTTTAGCAAATATGAGTCAATAAATTTTGCCAGTGTTATCTTCAATGGTTAGTGCCAGGCTCAAGGTTCCAATGCTAAACAATACAGTTTTTACCTTCTCATATATGTAAAATGAATGTTTTACTCACTTTTCAGTGAAACACCACTATCCTAGCACTACCATTTATTAGAATAAAGCTCTTCAGGGATTAAGAGATTTTAAACTTGAGTTCAAGGCAAGTTTTAAAGCTCTCTATTTGTTAAATAGTGATGCGTGACATGGTGTACAGGTAAGTTTTTCAAAAACGTACAATATAATTCTTTTTGAAGGAAGTCTAACCTGTTCAAAGCATATGTCCTGTTTATGCTCAATTGATTTGAAATTTTCCAGCTATATAGATCCAAGTGAGGGGGAAACAATAAAAGTATTACTTTTTTTTTTCCTATAGCGGGAAAAAAATTAGAAGAGAGAGGTTTGCATATTATGTAATTCCTGAAAATGCAATTAAACATGAAAATGGAGGGACTAATTTACCAGACTTGAAATTTAACGAGTAGGCAGTATGGATCTGCGACAGGTCACGATCTCAAAAAAAAATCAGCTAATTAACCTACTTGGCAAAAGGCCAAAGAAAATAATTTCAATCCTTTGGAACTTGATAATCTGATATATAATCACAAGGGCAAAATCCACATGTAGAGTTTCCACAATTCTAGTAACATGGACTATTATCCTAGCACAACAGGGAACTACAAAGGCTGATCTGCAGCCCAAAGCTAAACGTTTAAAACTGCCTTCAACACACATCTGGGAGATGGGATGTATTCCAAGAAAAAGTGACCCTTTCTCGGGAAGGAAGAAGAAAAATGAATCTCCAAGCCTTGGCAGAAGTCACACATGTATTTCTGAAAGGTGCCACAGCAAGATTTAGAAACACTTTGAAACCATTTTAAATATCACCCATGGCATAGAAGCCAGCTACTCCAAAGAAGATGGTTCTCAGTAGTTCTTGCACAATAAATAAAGCTGTTTTTCAAAAAGAAATAGATGAATTAAAATTTAAGACCGCATTAAGCAAATCTTTAGATTAAAATCTCCATTCCAGACAAAAAAATAAGTCAAGCTATTTAAATTTTGTCAAGTGAAACATTAAGTCAACTTCAGTTCTTAAGTTTAACTACCTTGAAAGACAAGCAATAGAATGAAGCTTTAAGATGTTCATTTAGTTGAAATGACTCCATGTAATGTACTTTAAATGCCTAGGCTTACTTTTTGTGCTGCTTACAAACAGCTTGCATGCATAAACCTGACAATTCAAATTGAATAGAGGGTTACTAGTAAGGGAGAGAGGCTTATAATCTGACATGCAATAGTTAGAAACCTCATAACAGTCCTGGAGAGGAAGATTTTAACGCTCATTATTTCTTCACTATCCAGCTTAATTCTGAAGACCTCATTCAGCCTTTGGGTACATCAATGTTTCCCTTTCTGCTTGTAACACTAATGCAAAACGTATGAGATCAGACATTCAGGCTGCTGGGACTCACAGCATTTACAGCCCTAACAAAACTCACTTTTCAGAGATCAGAACAAACAGAAAAAGCAAAGACAAAATTAATTGATGGTAGTCCTGAAGAAGTTATATCTATGCTCTTTGCTATTGCAAACTCCAGAAAGCAACCAGTAGAGTTCACAGCATGTGAATAGGATACATCCACACTCATTGCTTCTGTAATGCCCACAGAGACAGAAAGCAATTATGTTATAAAGGGCAATGAACTACTGTAGTAATCGCTATTATGAACTCTACAAACAGAGTGCATGTTGTTGAAGAACTGGTACACTCTGAAAGTCATACTCTTAGTTCCAACATTATTTGGTAAATGTTAAATTATTTCCAAGGGGTAGAAATCACTTTCAATGCAAATAGTAACTACTTAAGACCTAAACTATATAGCATCTAGCCTCTTTCCATAAAATACATTTTCATACATTTTAAACACTGCAGTAAAAACCTCAAGGTCAGTTTCCTCTTTCTTTACTTGCCACGGACCAAGTTTCATATTTTCCTGTTTCTGCAGCAAAAGACACCACAGCTACTCAAAACAGTGAAGACTGTTCATGTTACATGTTCATGACATTAGGCTGTTAGGAAACCCAAGTGGAACCTCGAAGACAAGTCCTAGTATGCAGGCAATGAAAGTGATAGCAGTTTTCAAATATCATCTCTTTAATGGAGAAATCTGTTTCTCTTTCTAATGGAGAAATCAACATTTCATTGCCCAAGAAATAAACACAGTTTGTCTTTACTCATTAACAGCACATTCCCTGAAGGTAACTCAGCATTTACTCTTACTCTGTTCTGCAGTAGCCAGCAGCACATACCTAGGGAAGGCCTATGGCACATAATCCACCCTATAAAGTCTTCTCCAACATTACCGCAGCATATTATTTTTATCTTATATACACCTAGGAATCACCACAAGTAGTACGGGTGACATGCACAGGAGAAAGGGAGGCAAACACAAAGCATGATAGAGTAAATCACGACCCTCAGTGATTAGCAAAACTCATCATGTGATTTGCAAATATCTGTCTTAATTTCCTTCTATGCTATTCTTATGTACATGAATATACATTTATAATATATATGTACACACAGATAGTGGATTCCTTCGTGTCCAGTATGTGGTTATTTTGTTATTGTGGCACTAGTTATAATAGTCCCTTTGTGCAAGTCAGATGTGCCTGGCCCATTTTTGACTCAAGAGCACATGAAACAAAATAACTGGAAACCTAAAATCCAGCTAGTGTGGATGAGAGACAATGAGGATGACTTGTGAGAATCTGATCCTCTAATTAAAGCCCCCAAGCCTATTTCAGGTCCCCAGGCAAAAGCTGTGTTCATCATTAGCACCATGAAAAAACATCATTTGACATAATCCACTTTGTTCCATTTAACCTGTTCCATTTAATCCTTTACTGTATGTAGCACTTTAGCACATCCAAGTGGAGCTATGGGCCATCTTAAACATTATCACAAGATATATGACAAAACCTGTTAGATTTACTGCTCTTCTTATAGGCTGCCTTGTCACTAACTGCCATTTGAATTTCTTACAGGTCAAATTCAGCAAGCAAACATTCCATCATTTCCACTGTACTGATAGCGGAACTGCAATTTTATACAGCAAGCCCTCATTTCTCTGTCTCTGGGCACTCACAAAATACAGTTTCTTCTGGTTAGATTATAGGAATGGATGTACTGCATCAGACCCCAAGTCTCATTCAGTCCGGTACCTTGTCTTCCACAGCAATGAAAAGCACAAGGTTAAGGGAAGAGTAAAGAAAATAGAAATATTGAATTATTTTGCACACACAGGCATCAACCATGTCTTAACAGTTTCTTAAGTTGGGGGTTACTGTACAGTATTTAAAAGCTGTGAGTGGTCCTTGTCTAAACACTTTGATATCTTTATTGTACATCAACAGAATACAGTAGAGTTCAAAAGGTAAACATGCATAACTATTTTTCTTCCTTTTTTTAAAACCATTTCCACTTAAAGAGACCAAAGTCTTCCTTTTTGTTAATTTTCCCAAATTATATGTTAAACAGCTGTTCTCTCTTTGCCTACCTCAGTCCATTATTGAGTCTACCCATCCCTCTGATAAACTGCACTAAGTAACAGGATGCAAACTGCATATTCTGATTTACAAGGAGGGGGGGAACAAAAAAGAGAAAAATTTTCTTGGTCATCGGAGGAAGGCTTCTTGTTCTTTTTTTTTTTGATTTGTTTTTTATAAGGAAAGGTTAAATAGGAAGAGAAGAATTTCCTTCCATTAGGAGAGCTGAGAAAAAAAATCCTTGGGTATTAGATAATTTGTCTCTGGGTTGTCCACCATCATTTTCCCTTTCCAGACCTCAGAAGAAAAAAGGCATCTTAGAGAAAAAGAGAAATGCTGGTGGGTGTCAAACATTTAGAGGAGAAGATCACAGGCTGCAGTGGAGATGGCAGGGCTGTGAGCACTGCCAAGAGCAAGTGATGCATAAAATCATTAAATGTGAAGGGCTGGGCAACAGTGCCTAGACTTATCTGGAAGTTTAATCAAAGAGAAGAATTACAAAAGAAAAGAATAGAGACGGCTGAAAGCTGCAAAGTTATGTGTTTGACCTTTTTATAACAAACTCCCCCTTCTCTCCCCAGCCAGAAAGAGATAAAAAAAAAAAAAAAAAGAGAAAAAAAGAAAGCCCAGGTAATCTCAGTGCATTATTGCAGTTATTATCAAATGAGTATACATTTATTTCTTTCTCTGGCTTTCTCAGGAATGCAGATGTGGCTAGAGTACAGGCTGACAGCTGTTTACTCAATACTATCTCAACTAAGGGAGACGGGCTTTCAATTTTTAGCTCACAGAAGGTGCAGAGAGCTTGCCAGAAATGCTTAGTCCAAGTAACACATCTCTAAGTTACTAGCATCGGTGGGCTTTAGATATCAAAGTTATGCAAGAAGTTTGAATGATTTCATGCCAAAGGATCTGCAAGTCAGGCAGGCTGCAGCCCTTCCATCCCAGTCAGACACTCCTCTGGCATTCACCAAATTCTACACGCAAATATGGTGGGATCTTAATGGATGCAGACTGAGAAGGAGACCACGCTACCCTTGGAGAGGGGTAAAAAGCTATTCCTCCCCTACCAAGCTCCCTGCGGTCCCACTGGGAAATAAATGACAAATGAGGTTTGTCATTCTGATCTTTGAATGCCATGTTCCAAAGAGCCAGTCCCATTCAAAAGGAAGACTTGGAGGCCCATCAAGGTCAAGTCGGATATAATTTACCAGAACTTAGCTGTTTTTCTCCAAATGTAGCATCTGGCCCTAGACAGTGCAGCTTAAAATAGTTGCTGTTGAAATGTTGAGTGTTCTGAGCTACAGTTCTAGCACTAATAACCAAAAAGAATCTTTGCATTCTGGTATTTGAGGAAAAAGGTAGCTGTGGTTCAGATCGGTGTTTAGAATATATTTGACAATCCCATTTCTATTTACAAAGGTGATGCCTCATGTGACAAACTAAAAAAAAACCTAAACATTCCTTAACAGTGGTGTTTTATCCTGGTACACCACTTCCATTTCAAAAGTCAGCTCACATTCTTTGACAGCCTGCAAGCAGCACCCAGCTGTGAAAGGCTACCTTCAAGCATTCGTGCGAACCAAGCACAGAGTGGGAAACCCAAGAGATATCATAGAATCACAGAATCGCTAGGTTGGAAGAGACCCACCAGATCATTGAGTCCAACCATTCCCATCAATCACTAAACCATGCCCCTCAGCACCTCTTCTACCCATCTTTTAAACACCTCCAGGGAAGGTGACTCAACCACCTCCCTGGGCAGCCTGTTCCAGTGCCCAATGACCCTTTCCATGAAAATTTTTTCCTAATGTCCAGCCTGAACCTCCCCTGGCGGAGCTTGAGGCCATTCGCAGTCTCAGCCCTAGGTCCTGAAATGATTGTTGGTTAACAATGACTGTCTGTACAAAATAACTTCAGGAAGGTCAGTGGTGAATCACTGAGTCCTTACTGCCATCAATAAAAAACCAGCTGCTCATACAGTACTCAAGCTGTAGAAGGAGGAGCATGTATGTGTCTGAGATAGTAATTCTTCTTTCCTCTGTCTACATTAAGCAACGTAAGACAGCACTAATATCATCAAAAAATTCTCCCATGTCTAACTTAAGAGGACAGCTTTTTAAGAAAGCTTGACACCAAAAGCTCTCTTTATTCTCCATGTGTGCTTTAGGAAGCTGAATGCTTTCAAAACTGTGCCTCATGATGGGAAGAAGAAGGAACTGAACCCTCCAGAAAACTTGACCTATTCCTCCTTCCTTATTCATTCAACCATTTATTTACTTCCACGGGGCACAGCCAGCTTCACACACTTTGGACCTTGCCTTAATCTTTTCCTTTTGGCAGAACCAGGTTCATAAACTTGCAGACAATATGCTCGTGCAGCTGTGTAATAAAGTTTAAAGAAAAAGAAGTGTCCTGTAGGTCACCTCAGGTTCAACCAGTCTTCCTGAACATAACAAAGGTGTAGAAAAAGAGCTGACAAGCTGAAATTAAATCCTCTAATGTGGGATGTCTAAATATCCCTTTAAATGCTAATATCTGTCCAGACAGTCTGTTTCTCCAGGACTCTGTTAGCTATGAGCCTTACTGATAGTGACACTGAAACAGCACTGTCCAGCTCTGAATCACAGAGACTGCTACTAACACAGCCAACAGGAGTACAGGGAAAGGTTCTTCCCCAGGCTCCAGCACTGCATTGGATAATGACCATCTAGCACTTAAGTAAAGAGAACACTTACCTGGCAGACTGTTAGGGCTTCAACAGCTGGATTAAAAGACTTTTCATTTTCTTGCAACAGGACAAGGCTTCTGAAACAGAAAACAAAGAAACAACTTTTATTTTCTTATGCATAAACATGCATCTGAGTACAACGTTTGGTTAATGAGAGTCAGGGCAGTAAACTGGACAACATGCCCTACTGGTTAAGGAATTTGCAGTGGTGTGTTCCTCCTAATCTTTCACATAAATGTGTGGGGATGTGCAAATTGTGAAGTGTCCACAGGCTCTTTGTCAAGTGTCATTTTCACATCAATGGCCTCTGAAAGGCCTTCCATCAAAACAGGGACAAACACAAAGGGCTTAATCTCTCTTGCTTCCCCCAGGAGCATTTACACAAGTGGTTGATATGCAGCCTGGGGTACTTTGAGGAGATCTGATATTCAGTGACAAAAGAGTTAAAGTTTAGAGCCTCACAAAATTGAGAAAGATCAGCTGAGGTTTCTAGGATTAACAGATGGGATACGCAGGGTTTTTTCTCTTCATGTTTGAGGGATCTTATAACACTGCCACCTTAAGGGATACTCTATAAGAACATGTTTGTGAACACCAAGGTTAAGTTAGAGCTGTAACTCAATTACTCTCCTTCCCCCCTCCCTCCCCTCCTTTTTTTTTTTTTTTTTGTCTAAGTAACCCTACTTGATTTCTCTTCACCTGCAATGTTTTACTTATTCTTTTGGGGAGTACATTGCAAAACTAGTATGTAAGCAAAAACTGCAGCGCCATATGCAGCACGAGCCTAAATGGTGTTAAAAAGCATGAAACTAACATCACAGACCTTGAGAGGACAAAAAGTGACTAAAAGCAGCTTTCTTTTCTCCCTTATATAGGGTAACTGCTGAAGCAGAGCCCAACTCTGTGTGCACTGGCTGGTGTCACCGTGAGTCTTGGGTACAAAGGTGACCCCAAAGCAGTTGTGTGTTCTTCTGAGGATGCTGCCCCGAGTCTGACTTCACATCCCAGCTCTGAATACACAGAGCACAGTGGGCTCTGTTTGGCCACTGGCTCTCCTTGCAGCTGTGCCGATTGCTCAGTAGGGAACACGTCGGTTCTCAGAAAGAATTTAACAAATTAACTATGAACAAAGTAGCCTGGAAATGACATAGATTAACACATGCTGTGTCATGCCAAGAAGCAGTTTGTCAGCTTGTTGTTTTCTCAAATCTGAAAGGAAAAGTCCCAGGACCCCGTAAATATATGGAAATGTTTCCATGTTTAACTGTGTTAGAAAAGAACACAATCATTGCTGAGGAGAAATAAGAAACACAGCCCAGATAAAAAGAGTGTATAACAAGACTCCTAGGAAGCAGCTGCAGCACACACAGGATGAAACACAGGGGAAGATCTGTCTTCTTTGTGTAATCTCCGCAACTAAAGGAGACTCCAAAGATTAATTTGGAGGACATCATGTATGTATTTTCTGTTAACAAGCACAGAACGCTCCCTAACCCAGAACCTCATGGAGGTTTAGCCCTCTTTGCTCCTATCCATGAAGAAGCAACTAACCACTCTGAGTGGCCTCCAGGCCATAATATGAAATAGGTGTCAGCATTAGCTCACAGTGTGCCTTTCACCAGTACAAATCTTCTGGGGCGCTCAGCACACAATAGTCAAAATCAATTAAAGGCAAAACAAACAGAATCATAGAATGGTTTGGGTTGGAAGGGACCTTAAAGATCATCTAGTTCCACCCACCCTGCCACAAGCAGGGATACCTCCCACTGGATCAGGTCGCCCAAGGCTCCATCCAACCTGGCCTTGAACACCTCCAGGGATGGGGCAGCCACAGCTTCCCTGGGCAGCCTGTGCCAGTGCCTCACCACTCTCATTGTGAAGAAGATTAACACAAAATACATTCGGCATAATGTGAGATAAGGCAGTTATTAAGACATAATATAAAAAATAGCTATTTTTTAAGGCATTAATTAAAAATATTAACAGGTAGATGTACAAAAAAGTATTTAAGCAAAGCACTGCTCAGAAAAATGCAAGGTTTATCACTTATCTGCTGCAATAGAGCAGCTGCATGAAACATGTTTTGAAAGTGACAAGTCAATCAGACAGAGCTGAACAACAAAGACATGTTTTAGAAATGTTTTGACAAATGCAAACCACTGGGAGATCATCTAGTCAACTGCTGAAATAATTTAGTCTACGACAGAGAAACAGGGGTCAGGGCATGGACTGGAATTCATAGGAAAACACTGGAAGCTGATCAAACTGCAAATAAATCTGATTCTGTTCAGCTCCTAGAAAAACTTGATAATGTGTTTAAAAGATCTTTTAGAAGATTCTTCAGCCAATGATATTATATATATTTTTTAAAAAGCTTATTATAAAATAAATACAGGTTTTTTTTGTTCTAAATTGGAGATTGTAGTGAGGTGGGCATTGGTTTCTTCTCCCAAGTAACAAACAATAGGACAAGACAAAATGGCCTCAAGTTGTGCCAGGGGAGGTTCAGACTGCGTCCTAGGAAATGTTAGTTCATGGAAGGGGTTGTCAAGCACTGAAACAGGCTGCCCAGAGAAGTGGTGGAGTCACCATTGCTGAAGGTTTTTAAAAGACGTGCAGGTGTGGCACTTTGAGAAGCTTGGTTTGAAATAATAGCCCTTTGCAGTAGCCATGACTGCTTTAAACTGAGTTTTACTACTCAGAGTTCAAAATATGCATGAAGACCTAAAAGCAGATAAGAACCCTCTGCCACCAGGGTCCGACTGGCCCTGGCATAGGCTGCCTGGGCTCAGGAGCTGCCCTGTATTAGACGCACCAAGAGGTCTTAAACTTTGTGCAGCCAGAGTACTTTAAATATGCTAGTCACATACTATTAGTTTACTCATTGGCCACATACCATGCAGTTACAACTCCAGAATTTGTGTAACAAATGGCATTTACCATCTCTTCTCCAAAGATAATTTTGAAACTAATGAGTTTACTCAGAGTGATAGTTTCTCCTGTGAACAGTCCTTGGAGGCTTTCACTCACCTGCACAGATCAGAAGACTCGTCAGCACAATGAATATCTGTTTTCATCTACCACGGTATTTGATTTCAACACACAAAGAAGCAATATTTCACACTGTCTAGTTCATGCAAGGTGAAAACAAATTTATTTTGATGGTGATAACCTGCAGTGTTAGTTTTTCCTTATGAAAGAGAAAGCTAAAATTACTTGAGAGTGTACTTGATGCATGTGTCCTCTGAACTTATTCTTGGCTTTCATTATGAAAGAGGTGCAGCAGAGAAAGCTCAACAGTTGGGAGAAGGTAATTTTGATGCTTTCTTTAATAACAACTCCTACCCTTGCTGCTGCTGTAGCAGCAGCGCTTTTTTGTTTTGGAGGGAGGAGTGGCAACCAGTGGTTACAGATTAATCTTTTCTTGTCAAATCTTGACCATATTTTATTTCACAGAACAAGGAACAACACCTCACAACAGTTATTAGAGGCTGAGGTCTTCCTGCTTTGAGGAGAGCAGGGCAATTTTACAGGACATTTCAATCCAACTGCACAATCAGACTATTAATGTAGAAGTTAATGAAAACAAGGCCTAACAAATAGGAATCAGCAGTGAGTCAGCATTTTAGATATTCTTGGGTTGAATAATTTATTGTTTTCATCAGCCTGTTCCCAAAAGAAAACACACTGCAGTACCCTTTTAGAGAATGAATAAATTTTTCTCAGAAAATGAACATCTACAGAATCCCAGTGTAGGGAAAACTGAAAGGTAACCATTTGGAAAGGACAAGAGCAAAGTAAATTAAAATTTCATCAATCGGACAGCAAGTTTCACCTGACAGCTGTATCTGGTATTAGTCCATTTCCTGATGTATTTGAACTTGCCTCTTGAACTAAGCAGAGAAGGTCATTTGAAGTGCCAGCAGTAAAAATAACTAGAAATACAGAGCTTTTTTGGTTTTCATATCATCAACTGACAGTGGCTTCTAAAAAGCAATCCCACAGCTATTGGTTTGATCATTTGGTTAAACAGTTTGCAGACTGATTTGAAACATGTTGAAAGCCTAGAAGTGTAGGCACATGTGAGTGTGTGTTTTCAGCTGGCTAAACGTTCCTGTCTCTAAGTAGGAGCAATTTAAGAAGCTATCCATCAGTTTCTACTCTAGCTAAAACTGAGTAACTAGCAGACATTATCCTTAACAGAGCAACACATCAAGGCATGTGAAGGATTAGACTTGATCCCTTCCTACCCTGCAGAGACTAAGGCTAAACTAACGACAGCCACTGGAAACGGAGAAGACCACTGGCAGTGATGGAACAGACAAGGAGACAGGAAAGCAGTGATGAGAAGGCATCAAGATATGTCCTAGCACTTATCTTCCTACTTGCTCATAGCACTCAACATAACATCGCTGCACTGCATGGTGCGTAACACCATGGCACCCTGTAAAAGGCAATAACCTTCCAGCAATTTGACTTTTCTTCACCTGCTTGCTGCATAAAACAAGTCTTGGTGATGTTCTGCTATGTCCGCTAGGCCACCTCTGGCCTGACCACTTCCACAACTCTCTTCCAGTTCCAGCTGAGCCCTCTGAAAATGTGTCCAACAAGGACTTAATTAGCTATGACAGTAAGTGAGGCACCAAGTGAGGCAACAAGCCTCAAAAATTCATTTCACATGGGTTAATGAACACTGAGAAGCAAATAGAACTTTCTCACAACTATCGTGACATTTGAACTAGTGAAAATTATAGGCAGGGCAGCATGCAAAATGCAATACTGAATGAGACAAAAAATCTACATGGTTTGGTATCTTATGTCAGTAGCCTGTATTAGTCATCTCAGATCAAACTGAAAGAAACCCTACCAAGGAAAAATAAACCTAGAACCTCCTTACCACAATTCCAATATTAAGAGGTTGGCTTATGCCCCTCAATACACAGATTTTGACGCATGTCTAAAATCTTATTTCATGACTAGGTATCAACAGGACTGGGCAATGGTTTTGAATATGTGCCAGTAACACTTTGAATAGAGAGACTGTATTTCTCAAGTGGCTCCTGATGGCACAGCACACAACATACTATTATTACAGATAGAGTGAATACTGTACCTACCTCAACTTTTTGAAGTGTCTTTGGATACAGACAGCAATCAGCCAGGCTCTCCACCACCTGTTTGAAAATCAGTTTAGGCTTGGGCCTCGTGTTATATTAATCAATACACTACTACTCAGTTTTTTTCCTAAACCAAACAAATTAATAGAATCATGGAATCGTTTGGATTGGAGGGGACCTTTACAGGTCATCTAGTCCAAACCTTCTGAAGTGACCAGGGACATCTTCAACTAGATCGGGTTGCTCAGAACCCCATCCAACCTGACCATCAATGTTTCCAGGCATGGGTAATTCACCACCTCACTAGGCAACATATTCCAGTGCTTCACCATCCTCAGTGAAAAACATTTCTTCCTACTATCTAGTCTAAACTTCTCCTTTTTTAGTTTAAAACCATTACCCCTTGTCCTATTGCTACAGGCCCTGCAAAAAAGTTTTTCCCCATCTTTCTTATAACACACCTTTACGTATTGGAAAGTCACCATATGGTGTCCCCAGAGTCTTCTCTTTTCCAAGCTGAACAAACTCAACCCCAAATTAATTGCTGCAAAATACATTAGGCTTTCTATTGGTGCAAATTGAGTTAATTTAATCAATAATAAAGAGGAAAATTTAAATTTATCTGAGATGTCAGTCTAGTCAACGATTTCTTTCCATCTTATAGTATTTTGCATCTCTGCCAATGAGAAAATGAAAGAGTATCCCAATGCATGATACCCTTTTCCTTTTGTTCACTGCATACATTAACAACATGGATGGATTTCAAGGGATGTTGAGAACATGAGTAGCAGGTTTCAACAATTATGATTTGCTACACACATGATAATCAATTTTGCAAGATAACAGGCAGCACATGTTTATTTGAGCATGCTTGAAACAGGATGTATTGGAGTATTTTCTTGTGGCCCAGGATATGCTTCGAACACACATAACAAGGCAGAAAGAAAAGGAACAAAAGAGTGCTTGAAGGAATGATTAAGTGCTTCTGAATTTACACAGTGAAATATGGACAGTTTAAACGGCCCAGCTATTTGCTTCTCTTCAGCTGGTGAGCAGTTTCAAACACCCCATGGTGCAGTAAGATTAATTGAGTTGCGCATGCTTTTAGCCTGCTTGGGGTACCAAGGAGAGAGAATTGCCACAGAATCTCTATTCGCCAAACTAAAGAGAGTATCTCATTAATGTATGATTAATAGCCATTTGTGAAGAAATGAATTAGTCATTTTGACAATAAACTTAACCAATATACATGCTTTTGCCAGGCTACAGGTTTGCCTTAAGAAGGTAGAGAAAGAAAAGAAAAAGGAACATCCCTTCTCATACTCAACCATCTAGAAAGGAGAGAAGGAAATAAAACCCACATAAAAGGTGGGGGGGGCTTTGCATATTCTGGTCTTGTCCTATTTCATCTGGTGTGTCTTTAAGAACATCGCTGGAATAGAAGCTCTCTAACATGATTGATGGCTTCTCCTGCTATCTGCAAGTTGAAAATTCAGAAAACGGGTATTTTTTTTCATAGGCCTCACTGCTTATTGGTACAAGAGTTATTTCCACTTTGCTGCAGAATTGATTTGCAACACCAGCATATGAGTTTGTATATTTTTCTCACCAGCCCATCATGAAGTATCACTCAGCAAGCCTACGGCAGCATGATGGATTGTGGAAATGAGAGTCTCGTGACTTCGTTTGCCATCAAAACCAGGGATAATTGTCATTAACCTTAGCAAGTAGTGGAGCATCTGCAACCTTGCTCTGAATGTCTGCGTTTTGCAAAGCATATTACACAGCAGATGTATGAAGCACATACCGCCATGCTAATTTAATTTTGTTCTATGCAGGAAGCCAGACACTTTTGTTCAGAGCATACTACCTTACTCCTTGAGTAAAAAAGGCTAAAGGCAGACTTCTGAGTTGCATGGCAAGTTGTTCCGATTCACTAGGTGATAGTAGATTGCTTACCTTTCCTGAGCTTCAGTTAGTCCTTCTGGAAAATGGGTATCTATGAACCCCAACACAGGTTTATTTATGTTTTGTTTGGATTTCTTTGCTTGGGTTTTTTTTTAATTTTTTTTTGGTTGGTTTTGGTTTTGTTGGGGTTGGTTGGTTTTTTAAAAATTATTTTTTATTTTTATTGTTGTTCTTTTTTTTCAGTAGAGCACTTACTGATCTTTCACAATTATCACTGGAAGCAAAACAGTAATTCTACTATGACAAGACCCATCACTCCATTTTCCTTCTGTACCAACAATTCTTTGCTGGTCTTATCAAGGTATCACCAACTTCAGCAGGTGTTACAGCAATGCATTAAAACACAGAATAACTTCAAGCATGGATTTATCCAACAGAACATTATTGCTGCCTCATGTGAGGCTGGTACCTAGTTTCTTTACTGCGTGAGAGGGTAGACCATTTAACGTGAAGGCTGTTTCAGAAAAAGCTACAATCCTTTTGATACACCACAAAAGAGTCTGAATCGGTTGTATAGACTAGGAAGCAAGTATTGTTATTTGTCTCCTTTACAAGATCCTTGCAATTGCAAAGCAACTCTTCTCAAAGAATGAAGCAAGACAGACTTAAACATGCACTAATAAACAGGTAAGCTGATGGATATTGTTCTAAGCACAGGGTGCCTTGTACAGAATAAAGTTAGCATATTATTCCTTTCTGGTTTTCTCCTTCATTACCTTGGGATGTGCTTAGGTACAAATATAAAGACAAGATCTCATATTTGTCATGCTTACATTACTGTCAGGCAGTACATTTTCCTCTGCAGCAAATCTACCTGGTGGCTGGCTTGGCATATCTCTGAAGTTCCTACCCTTGAGTGCACCTCTAAGAAATGGCACAACACATGAGAAATATTTTCATAGAATCATAGAATCACCAGGTTGGAAAAGACCCACTGGATCATTGAGTCCAACCATTCCTATCAATCACTAAACCACACCCCTCAGCACCTCATCCACCCATCCTTTAAACACCTCCAGGGAAGGTGAATCAACCACCTCACTGGGCAGCCTCTGCCAGTGCCCAATTACCCTTTCTGTGAAAAATTTTTTCCTAATGTCCAGCCTGAACCTCCCCTGGTGGAGCTTGAGGCCATTCCCTCTTGACCTGTCCCCTGTCATTTGGGAGAAGAGGCCAGCACCCTCCTCTCCACAACCTCCTTTCAGGTAGTTGTAGAGAGCAATGAGGTCTCCCCTCAGCCTCCTCTTCTCCAGGCTAAACAACCCCAGCTCTCTCAGCTGCTCCTCATAAGGCCTGTTCTCCAGCCCCCTCACCAGCTTTGTTGCTCTTCTCTGGACTCACTCCAGAGCCTCAACATCCTTCTTGTGGTGAGGGGCCCAGAACTGAACACAGGATTCGAGGAGCGGTCTCACCAGTGCCGAGTACAGAGGGAGAATAACCTCCCTGGGCCTGCTGGCCACGCCGTTTAAGTGGTAAAATAATATCCTATTGCTCTAAACACAACGAGATATCAATATATTTGTATTATTATTTTACAAAACTGTTTTATTCTAGATTTACACACTAAAATTCAAAACTAATGCCCATGTGCCTAAGTTCAAAATTAAAACTAGGGGGTGCTCTGTAGCGTCTATGTCCTGTAGACCCTTCTGCACTAACATCCACTGCAGTTGCAGAGGAGTGCCCTGTTATTTCTAATCCTTTATTGACAACAGAGTCACAGGTAGAAAGTACAAGTGGCAAAAGCAGTGCTGTTGGATCTACCCTCACAAGCAAGTTATCCTCTCCTCCTGAAACAGCACTGTATAAGTCAAGATCCCGTTCAGTTCTTCTGCTTTAGCTGTTCATGCCATTCCTTGCAAGATTTTTTTTTTTACAGTGCCCATATCAGGAATATAGATTTCAACCCCACTCATAAGGAAGAGGTTGTGCTAACATGTATCCTGTTCATTGGACACAACTCTGCACCACTAATGCTGGCATTTTTGAGCTATTTGAACAAGAAACGCAGGATTCATCTAGGTTAACAATCAATTCACCTTCACAGGCAGTTCCTTCAGGTTAAGAATCAGACATTTAAAACAGTGTGTACCTTCCCATTGTTTTTAGAGGGATCTGGACTGTCAGAGAAGAAAGAAGAATATTAGGGTACCTTTCCTTGACCCATGTTTTCATCTTTTCTGTGTGGATATGGGAGATCCTTATGGATCATGAGAGCATTATCCCAACACCTTCAGCCAGCAGTACTCAGATTTTAAGCACACGTATCCATCCATCATTTCAGTCAATCCAAGAGACAAAGGAAAGCTTTTTATGTCACAAATACTGACACATCAGGCTTAAAGATCCCTTTACTCTTGCATAGGGACATCTTAAGTAAAAATACCCAAATGTCACACAAAGCAAATGACACTTCTGAACAAAAAGCTGGGTAGAGGAGAGGAAGTCCATTTGCCATCTCAACACGAGTTGCAGGGCCCCAGGGGACTCACCTGTAATGGGAGGAGGAAAAGGCTTCGATGGTTAGCTGTCAGTGAAGGCAAGAAACATTTGAGATGGAATCAACAGCTTTTTAAAAGAAAGATCTGAACATGACAACACTAAGCTGGGTGGAAGTGTTAATCTGCTGGAGGGTAGGGAGGCTCTGCAAAGGGATCTGAACAGGCTGGACCTCTGGGCTGAGTCCAATGGCATGAGGTTTAACAAGGCCAAATGCCGGGTCCTGCACTTGGGGCACAACAACCCTATGCAGTGCTACAGACTAGGAGAAGCCTGTCTAGAAAGCTGCCTGGAAGAGAGGGACCTGGGGGTGTTGGTTGACAACCGACTGACCATGAGCCAGCAGTGTGCCCAGGTGGCCAAGAAGGCCAATGGCATCTTGGCTTGTATCAGAAACTGTGTGACCAGCAGGTCCAGGGAGGTTATTCTCCCTCTGTACTCGGCACTGGTGAGACTGCTCCTCGAATCCTGTGTTCAGTTCTGGGCCCCTCACCACAAGAAGGATGTTGAGGCTCTGGAGCGAGTCCAGAGAAGAGCAACAAAGCTGGTGAAGGGTCTGGAGAACAGGCCTTATGAGGAGCGGCTGAGAGAGCTGGGGTTGTTTAGCCTGGAGAAGAGGAGGCTGAGGGGAGACCTCATTGCTCTCTACAACTACCTGAAAGGAGGTTGTGGAGAGGAGGGTGCTGGCCTCTTCTCCCAAGTGACAGGGGACAGGACAAGAGGGAATGGCCTCAAGCTCCACCAGGGGAGGTTCAGGCTGGACATTAGGAAAAAATTTTTCACAGAAAGGGTAATTGGGCACTGGAACAGGCTGCCCAGGGAGGTGGTTGATTCACCTTCCCTGGAGGTGTTCAAGGCACGGGTGGACGAGGTGCTGAGGGTCATGGTTTAGTGTTTGACAGGAATGGTTGGACTCGATGATCCGGTGGGTCTCTTCCAACCTGGTCATTCCATGATTCTATGAAGTCCCGCAAGCTGTTCAATTACTTCCACAGTACTTGGTGATTTTATTTAGGATGTTGCTGTAGCTAGGAATAGAGTCTCTCTCATTCTTCAAGTGCTAGGGCTTATATACATACAATAGCATTATAAAAACAGACTGCTATCTGCACTTTGCATATTAATGATACGTTAACATTCTGGAGTGGCCCAGAATTCTTAATGAGCATGCTTGCCTATGCCAAAGCATACAGTAGAGTAGATACTTCAATACATTGAAAAGCAACCTGGACCTGCTTACTCCTGTCCAATGCAGTGGAGTCAATCCACAAACACAGGGTCAAAATATGTATTTTTATAATTTCAGTTTTCACAATCTGTAAATTTCTAATATTTCTGACCCTTCATGATGACATGCAGCATAACTGTCTGCAATGGACTGCGATTCAACCATAATGGGTAGGACAGTTTCAGAGCTACATTTAATATAAGAAAGACTGACAGAAAAATGCAGATGTAAATAAACAGGTGCCAAAAAGGAGACTGAGCAATCAAAACAGCCCTGGATACTGCTTAAGGCTGCAGACATGAACAGAGAAAATCAGACGAATACAATAACTTGGAGGTTATCCCACATACAACTAGAGAGAAAAGCAGATAGATGAATGCCCTGTCTGCAAGTGATCTTTTTAGCTATTTCAACATGTATTTCTATTAGTGTTTATGTACCAATTGTTTTTGTAAATTACAAATCTTTTTCTTTTAAGTGGAAATAATTACAGATCTTTTGCATCTTTTTCTTATCCTGTTACCCTTCGCAGCATTTAGTGTCCTTTTTCAGCTTCATTGAAAGATCATCACCCTAAATAAACTCTATTTGACAGACTTATAGAGATGAAGACCCAGAGCCCCTTTCACAACTCTAATCAACATTCTCCTCTTCAGAATCTCCTCCAGTTCACAGATATGGAGGAAGGGATACTCTTGGGGTAGTTTCATCCAAATTGGCAGAGCTCAGCCTGGGCATGGGAACTGCAAGAAAGATCTGCCTTCATAGAAAGGTAGCTATTGCCTGGCATAGGCACAGGGAGCATAACTAAGCTGAATTGCCGCTACACAGTAGCAATGTTCAGCTCAAAAATGTCTCTTACCAACAGAACAACGGAGAAAAATCAGGTTTTGATTCACAGTCCACTCTAACAAAATCATATTTTCTACATCAGGACTATGTTCTGGGCAGTCTGCCACAAAAATCAAGGCATCCTCCAAAGCCATCTTTTTGGCTGTAGACTCTATACCATTCAAATGCATCAGCTGACACTCTAACCTTGAAAGGACACCTATTCAGAAACTATCACAAAACTATCAACTTATCAAAAACATTTCTATGAGGACAATCATCCTGAAAAAAAAAATCCCTCCTACCCACATCAGGACTTTGTATAGGACATTTACATCTCAGTAACTGTATTTTAACAGTGTCCGGAGCTCATCCTAAAACTCCAACCACGCCCAGTAGAAGCCAAAGGAACCCCCCATAGGAAGGAGTGGAAACCTGGCAGCCTTAGATTGCATGCATCATCACAGCATCAGCAGCTGCTTCCTCATTCAGATTCAAAACAGTAAATCTAGGAGGGTTGCTGCACACATATCATGTGCTTGGGAGGAAGCCGGAAAGAACAGACTTGGCGTGAAATGTGAGATGCTGACCAGCAGAATCTTACTGTCCACCTAAGGAAACTTGCACAGTGACTGCTTTCCATTTGGGGGAATTCAGTAATGCTTGGATGCCTCAGCACATGTTAATAATTCTGTTTGTACTCAAAGCCGTCAACAACCACAACACAGCCTCAACCATCCATTCTCAATTAGTTTACAAAAACATTTTAACACTGGCAAGAACAACAGAAGAGGAGTGGCTGTCAGACTATCTGAAATGTTTACTTGAGGTGCTATTACCTGCAAAAGTTTAAAATATAAGGCTTTAATTCAAGGAAAGTTTCATCCCCTTTGCACTCAAAAATCTGGCATGAGACTGCACATCACTTGAGTTGCTCAACTGAATCGTCTTGGAGCTGGAGGGAATTTTCATTTCTTATCCTTCCTTACTGTAGCTACTTAGTAAGGATAGAGACAAAACATGGCAATCAGCACAGGAGCAAACACAGGCAAATGCACAGTTGTGGTATTTCTTGAGTGATAGATTGATGAGATTGTGTGAATTGCAAGGCTGAAAAATAATTCCATATCTATTGAAATATCAAGTCAAAAAGTTCTCTATTTCAGGAGCTGATTTTAAAAAAAGCAATTCTATGATCTTTCCTGTCAGATGAAGTCTGCCTCCAACATGCACCTCCCTAGCATTCTCACTGTTTCTGAAGCAGCCCCAGAGCCCTGAAGCTCTGTGCAAACCAGCCCCGGCATGTACCACCACTACACAGAGACAAGCTTATAAATAGAGCATGACTATTGCCTGTGACAGGCACAAGGACACTCTGTTCTTCTGATAATATTTTGTGTATGCATTGTATTTCTTTCCAGATAACATTATTTCTGCAAATGAGAAACGCAGACAAGAAGCATGCTTGAGAACTCTGACTATTGGGAGATGAAGACAGAAAGTAAGACCTAGATGAACAAAATCTGGCTGATTGTTTGTGCTGTAGATCTGTACTTCCAAAAGGCCCCAGTGCTCACCTCTGTCACATTGAAGGCATTTGTACGTTAACAATAGAAACCACAATATTAGGAATCACAAATGCTACCATATCGTACATTGCCTCTGGCACTTCATAGAATCATAGAATCATAGAATCACCAGGTTGGAAGAGACCCACTGGATTATCGAGTCCAACCATTCCCACCAATCTCTAAACCATGCCTCTCAGTACCTCATCCATCTGTACCTTAAACACCTCCAGGGAAGGCGAGTTCTTAAACTCTCATGTTCTTTGGGAAAATTAATTAATCGTAAAACACTGTACAAAGTGGAAAGATAATAATTGTGTGATTAACCATGTAAGTACTTTCAACAATGCTTTAAATACATGCTTCAGTGCTTTGCTGGGCAGAAACAGATGTACGGATACACTTCAGCAAAGGGCAGGTATCTGACTTGGGTCTACATCAGTGGGTCTCAGAATTAATGCAGAGCATCTTCTTTTATGGCCTAACTTGAGACTTGTGACAGTCCTTCCTTCAAAAACACTACTGGTGGAGTAAAGGAAACCTTTGTATGCTTTAAAAAAACCCCCAGAATTGCAGAGAAAACTGGATAGCTTCTCCCCTAAAGCAGAGGTTTCCTTTGGTTCAGACTTGAGGCTGAGTACATCCAACAACCTTTGATATCTGCAATACAGAGAGCTCTGCCTGGTGTGGCTGCTATTCCCAACCCAGTATCCCTTTTATCCATTCTCCCCTTGACTGCACCATCCTTCTCTAGGAGAAATCATCCATTTCTACATCCCCTCTCTGAAACTTCACAGCTTTGTGGAAGTGCTGATTAGAAAAATCCTTTTTATTTCACCATGGTTGAAGACACTTAAATGCTTAGGTTTTTTCAAGCAAAGAGACATACTGGATTAATTCTTAACAGAGAATTGAGCTGAGATCTTGAAGATCTACACATTCCAAATTATGGGATAACAGCCATTCTGGAAAGGCTTTTCCAAAGCCTGAGGCCTGAGACAGTGCTATGACTTCCAAAAATTTATGTTCACACCTGCACATGGAGCACCAGTTCATAACCCAGACCACCTACTCCCCATATGGACACAGTCTCAAAGATAATGCTACAGCTTGTCTCATCCAGCCCCTCCCTGCCCAATCCTAGTGTAACATAAGGAATACAAACAGATCTGTGAAAAGTGTTGTTTTAGTTGATAAAACCTCATGTACACTCAAGAATTCTCCCAGTCTAGTTCTGCCTGTTCCTCAGACCCTCCACGAAACATAAATTCAGGGAAAACAGTTTGGTCTCAAAAAAGCGTGAAGTTATTTCTAAAATAAGTCCTACTAACAAACTTCCAGGACCTCACAAAGCAACACATTAATGATGATACAGCATGAAGCCATACGCTAAACTTAAGAAGAAAACTTACAGACTACATTTTTACTCGGATTTGTAAAAAGCTTGGCATACTACAGTTCTGCCAAGGTAAAGCTTTAATTCTATTGTTCTTTTATACATTCATACGCATATTTGGTGTGTGTTATTCCAGTGACATACGTCTTTCCAGATGTTAATGTTTCATTGTGCCTTTTTTTGCAGTTTTTTATAAGGTCCATTTACACAAAACGTACTATAAATCCTCCCTCACTTCATATAGTATATCATATAAGACACGCTAATAAACATACAGATACAGATATATGAACGCTAGTAAATGTAATAGGAGATTTAGCATGCTACTTGTACAGATACGCTATTATTCTTTATCTTGTGATTAATATGGACTGGCACTACTGTACAGATTTATTTTTGACCATATGCTCTTTAATTGTCACTGCTTCCCCCGGTTTACCCCTTGCACATCTGCAGCATGTGTGGGCTCATGCTCTCTCCTTTTGCCTCAGCAAGACAGCAGAACAATTTCTCAGCTGGACACCATAACGAAGAGAGAATTCCAGCAATTGTGTCTCCAAAGATCAATTAAAGTAAAATGAAGGTTTTTTTAAAACACAACAAGCAGAGGGTGGGAGGGAAGAAGCTCTCTGTCATTCATGTTCTTCATCTGCCAAAGATCAAATTAGCTGGAATACTGTTTAATTGTGAGCTACTGATGTGCTGCCTCAAAAAGCCAGCTGTTGCTAGAACAAATGGACCCAGGGAAAAGACTTTCAAGCCCAAGAGCAGATGAGTTTTCAGAGAATGTGAAAACACTACCACAGCTCTCTCAGTGACAGGTCTTGCTGATTTAAGATCCTTTTGACTGTAAAACTTGGCTAAAATATAATTCAGTGGAGACTTTGATTAATTTTGAAAAGATTTACATTACACTTTTAAATGAAGCCTAAGTTAATTAAGTGTCTTCCTACATTACCACAGAACAGTTCCTCTAAGTGATTTCCTCCCCTTGTGAACTTTAAAACTTAAGTTCAATAATCTTTTTCCTCTGGCCTAAATTAAATATAAGAAAACAAAATATGTATTGGTGAAGCAATTTTCAAACAAGTTCCAGATTCTTGCAATAGGCAAAAAAAAAAACAAAAAACAAAAATATCCACCTAAAGAAAAATATTTTTGGAAACGGATAAAAAATGAAGCACACGTATGTATTTTCTTCTATTTCCATACAGTTATAGCATTTATAAAACCTTCCTTAAATGAGACTTCTCAAGGACAATGAGTGCCATAATTTTCTATGCAAATCAGATTAATAAATTAAAGAAATTTGCCTGCATATAAATGAGAAAGCAGTCAATTTATATGCCTAATAATAACTTTAAGCCTTGTCTGTGTAAACTTTGCTAGGAATATTTTTCACATAGACAGATTTACAAAAAAGTGCCAGTTAAAAAAAAGTAAAAGCTTTTTATGTCTGCCATTAAATTATTTATAAACTTGCTTTACAAAGGATATTTTTATATGGTCCTTAATAGCAAACAGAGGGAAGTGAAGCACAAGTCCCAGCTGCGCATGTAGCTACACATGCCACATAGACACAGATCCCTCCGCTTACTTGAAGACCAGGAACACTGGAATAAGCACTATGATGCCACAGCTACATCCTTGCTTTTTCTCTGGGCCGTGTCAACTAACCTGAGCATGTCCATATGGGCTTCACTTTCTCCATCAAACAAGAGTTTGAGCAACCAAGAAATCAATAAAAATACAGTTTGTGCAGGAGCTCAGCCTCCCACCATCTGACAACTTTTCATTCAAAACTTGCAAAAGAAAATTTGGCAGTTTCTTTTTCTGGAAGGGTAAAGATACCTCTCCCTTTCTTCAGAAGTGATCTGATCTAAACCAGAGGCAAGCACACAGCACAGATCACGTTCCAGCCCCACAGTCCAGGTTCCCACCTTCCCAGTGTTGTTGTATCATTAACATCAAGCAAGCAGTTGATAGACATGACCTGAAAATTTGGCAAAATTTCCTTCAAACTCATGAGAAAATAACCAATGTCTGCTGTGAATTCTGCCTACACACTGTCTCTGAGACAGTCATGACGAGGTAATTCTATACAGCTTTAGAAATACACAGATTAAGACAACACCAGCTTGGTTACCTGGATAAGAAACACTATGCACTTAACAGGACCATGATTGTTTCGTGTACCTGCAATGAAATGAGTCTTTGTTGATTTCTGGATTACAAACTTAACTGCTATGCCTTACAAGCATTTACCATCAAAATGTTAACTTCTCCTTCCTCTGCCTCTGTCAAGTTTAAGAAAAATAAAAAATACCTGAAAACCAACAAACCAAAGCAGGAAAAAGAAAAAAACAAAACAGCAAAGAATATGAGGAAAAGGGTAACAGCAATGAGCGACATTCTTGCAATCTCTGACTACTTTTGAAGCCCCTGTTCAAGAGGAGAGGAATTTTGCCTGCCTGACAGCTCAAGCCCCTTCTCATTTGAACTAGAGAAGGAGTCAGGTTAGCTAAAAACACCCCTTGATTCTAGTACAGACCTCTGCAGTAACTTTATCCAAGTTATCCAAGTTATCCTTAAAAGCCAAGAGTAATGCTGCTTAACCATCGCCCTGCCTGCCCCCATAGGCTGTAAGCAGAAATCCATTTTACTTCATGTGCACTTAACAACTGGCACAGTAAATCTACAACCCCACTGATGGACTGTTTGCTGCTCTAATACACATACCAAGGTATTCCTATATCAGCAAAAACTTAGAAATTCGTCAGGAAGGAAGAGAAAATACTTCAAGACTTGCATTCAGACTCCACATTGTGACACACTCTGTGGCACCAAGCAGTCTGTGTGAAGGGGGGGAAAAATAATCCACCAGCAAAGGCTGTTCCTTTACTCACTTCTGCTTTTAAACTTGTACCTAGCAGACCATGGCTGCCACCTCCCCTCAACCAGCCAGCCTGACAACACAAGGCAGTGCGGGGCTCCACCTCTCCTACTCAGTGGCTTCATGTATCTGCCCCTTCCAGAGCCTGACAGCATCAAGTTTGGAAAAAGAGTATCTATGGGCAGATCGTCATGCAGTTACAGCTTGGATACAGGCTTCTCGTGTGTTCTTTTTAGAGGACACTTTTCTTGTGAACAGGAGGAATTGTCGTGCCCTGTGTCTCCCGAACTGCTCCAGTTCAATTCTGTTTACTGCTGTTACCTTTTCTCATAAAATATTTACTGCTCTTTCCCCAGAAACCCGAGAACTGAGGGAAGATAGGACGAGCTCTGCACTGGTGAACATCTCTGCTGGAAGGTGTCCAAATTGCAGAACCATTTGGCGTGTGTCTTTGACATCGCAGACACATAGATTAATAGCCTGCCCCCTCCCCTCCCCATAGGTTTAATATCCTGTCCTTTATGAATGACTTTCATACTCACTCTGTATTATGTTACCTTCTCAGGCAAGTGTTTCTTGTTTTGCGATTATTTTTGCACTTAAACAGTAATATACTTTTTTCCCCTAGTGAGTTGGTGCTGTCTATGAGACAAGATGGCATACGCTCACTTGGTCCAGTGGAAGGCATCATCCTGGCTGCTGCAAACAGACCTCTGTAGAAGCTACATAAAGATAACCCTCCTTCATACACACATCCTCTTATAACATCCCTGAGACTTCTTCTTCTTCAGGCACTGTGGGTAAGAGGACTTGCCAAAATCCAGAACATAAGATTGCTGAGTTAGATTTCTACTTCCAATTAAGAAAAAGTATGTATTTATCAGTAAGAAGAAAGATAAAATACGCAGTTGTTTCACTTAGAAAAAGAACACAGTAGCAATTTTACAACTACATTAGAAAAAGAGCACAGTAGCAATTTTACAACTACATACAATGCACATCATTAGGTATCTAAAAGATTTGCATGAAGGTCCTAGGCATTTAGGAGACTCTTGGCTTACTAGTAAAACCAAAATCATTTTGGCCTAGACATTCTTCCTCTCCAGTCTGCTTCATCCTCCTGTGAGACATGCCTGGTCCATACTACACCAACAACTTGGAGGCAAAACTGCTGAGGGTGACGATTTCAAGGATTAGAAAAACAGAAGCTGGTACTCAACTGCCTTCATGAAGAGGTAGGAATGGTTTGTGTTTCTACAGTTCCTTTGCAAGTGGCTGAGCCATAATGAAAGCTGCCAGTGGGAATAACCACCTCTAAGTCAGGGCCCAACCTTTTACATGTTTGATTCCTAATTTTCAGTCTATCATTTAAACAGAGCCAATATTTGTTGCCTCAAAGGGGAAGAGAGATAAACATAACTTGCTGTAACAGGTGTACCGAGCCAGGAGAACGTTAGAAGAAATGTAGTAGGTATAACTGCATATTATTTATATTTTAATCAGACAAAATAGAGAAATGGTTGTCCAATTGCAGCAGAAACAAGTAACTGTCAAAAGGCTTGGAAGCATGCTGAACAGAAGCACCCAAACCTTCAAGCACTCAGCTCAATGTAAGGAAGTCTTTCATTCAGGAAATAGCTTTATAATACATGCGTTCAGGACTGAAGGAATTTCACACACGTGCTGATATTTAGTTTTAACACCACAGAAATAAAAAAAAAAATCCACCAATATTCTGCAAATTCATCAACTTCACATAAAAGGTACAATGGGAAGAGGTAAGCATGAGGAATTTTTTTTGTCCAAATCCCAACTGAAGTCCAAGAAAACTCACTGTGGAAGTACTTATTAACTACCACGCATCTTCTTACAAATTTCAAACTATATAGAGAACATTTCCCTGCCTTTAAAAAAAAGACCACAGACTTTTTAAGCTTTGTTCCTCTCACCCTTATTCATCCTGAGGCGCTTCTTAGTAAAAGACAACGTGAAATCTATACAGGCGCCTTTTCAACAATAACAGTGATTGGGTGAAAGTTGCTGATGCCGGTCTTAGATTTGAGGTTCAATTAGTCATCAATCATCTTTATACAATGATAACTTGCATTTTAGTATCAATTAAAGCTCATGAAGTCTGTCTGGGGAAACACAGGTAGCAGTTGGATCGGGTGTCACACAACAGGTCTCCCCCACTTCACCCTAATCTTGCCCCCGTGTTTTATTGCTTGCACTAAAATAAATGTATGACAAGCATACATGAAGGGATAATGTTGCCACACATCTCAAACATTCATTTCACTCAGTTGTAACTGACAAGAATAAGACAACAAATGCCAGAAGCATCTGTGATGTTTTGATGGCACCCAATTATTTGTTTTGGACTCTTTTCTGGTTTATTGGTTAGTAGAGATGTGCTGATGTAGATATTCACAGCATGCAAACACCTAGGCTGTGCAGTAGTTTAGATAATGGGAGAAGTATAGCTATATCCTTCATTATGTGAGAATAAATGATGGAGGGCATGGACAGTTAGGCACACAGGGGACAGTGACAGAAAACATACTTGATTATTTCTATTTCCTAAACAATGTGAGATCTGGATGGGTCTTTAAACTTCATATGCTCTAGCATTTGTCTGAAGCTATTATCCCATCTGAAGCTCTCACCAACGTGCAAGCCAAAGAGGCTCCGATACAAAAACAGTGAGATCTAATCAGAGTTTATTGTGTCTGTTATGAGCACTACCACAGGTTTTTTTAATCTTTTTTATTAAATTTACAAACTTGAGCATCCATATTTGGGATCAAAAGGTGATTCCTGCACCCTGCCGCAGAGTGGTAGGCTGGATTTCTCATATAATAAAAACCCTTTTCCTGTAATTCGTTGGAAAAATAGGTGACTTTTCATTTCTGAAGCAGAGCAAAATAACTTTTCCTCAGATTATATTCAGAATTCATAACCTCTTTATATAGGAAGGGGTGAGTCCCTACACCTGGAACTTTAATACAGCTTCACTGCAATTACACAGAGTAATCCTACCACTCTCATGGAGGACAACCCTAGGATTGCCTACACAGGAGAAAACTGAAATTTAGGGAAATGGATTTGGTAGCCCCATAACGCTTAATATGCATCACTATATGTGCCTCAGTCTCTCTTCAGGACACTTCTATGCCAGCACAGCTCAACTTACTCCAGGAAACCATGTTTTGATTTACGTACCTGCGTAGAAGAGCATCAGAATTTCTGACAAGATTGCCTCGAAGTGCCAGGACTGGTCAAAGAATCAGGCAATGGGGATCATCACCCTCACATACAGTACAACAATCTGCCCCAAAATGCCAAAACTGAACCCAAATCTCAGATTATGTGTAAAAAAAGAGTTGTTATTTAAGATATAAATTGACACATGCAGCCGTGTCTTTCAAACATTTTGCAATGCCAGGCACCCAAATGCTACTAAAATCCTTTAACTGAGCCTCTTGTACAATGCATGTGCACTCATCTATAACCTCTGACGTGGCTCCCTGGCTTGCCTCACCAACACCAGTTATAAGTCTTTCCAACTGTGCTGGAAGTACAGGTGGTAGCTGCTCAGAAGAAAGTGAGAAGATAGTGTGCTGGAATGATAGGGGTAATCTTTTAATTCAGTTTTTTGTACAGAAATCAGTCACAGGGTTCATAGGCACAAGCAGTGCACAACAGAGAGCATGGTATTTGTTCTCATCAACTGGAGTGGTACAGAGACCAAAACAGTTGTTCTACAGAGTTCCTGCTGTCCATCCTCGGTGACATATAGAACTGGCACCATGTTCCCTCCTTTCAGATGTTCCCCACATCTCTTGCGCTTTTAAAGTCTCAGGAGTGGGAAGATAAATCCATTCTTTGGGCCAGCCATGTTTCTTCCCAACATCTGTCCTTTTTACTGATGCTCAACTTAATATTTGTGTTTAGCATGAGCAGATCTGCTTCTAGCTAGGCCCTTTGCTCAGACCACTTCCTCCTGGGCGCACTGACTGACTCCTAAGGAGAGTCCAGGGGAAATGATGGAGACATATGATGCATTCAACTCTGGGATGGGACATTGCTGGTCTTCAGGAGTGCACGTACCGGCCAGCCTGAGAAGGTATTATCAAACTATAATCCTGCTTGGACAGAACTGTTCTGAGAGGCATAATCCTTTTTCATGCTATTTACCTGACTGTGAAATGGTGTTTTTCTTATAATGCTATATTATACATCATAACCGACTGCAGTTTTAGTTTTCTTGTCTTTACATCTTCAGACTTAAGTGATGTTTCTAGAGGAAACTGTTAAGAGATCCTTCAAAGCAGTTGCAGAAGTATTACATAAAAAACAATGGAAAACATAAGAAAGGTGTTAACTCTTCAGGATCAGATCGTTGCAAAAGGAAGGGAAGAGAGTTTTATATAAAAATTATATATACATAATTTAACTCTGCACGTGGAAGTCACATTACTTTGATACTGCTATACTTGTAATATGCTTAAGTTTAATCTTCACCCATGTTGTTTATTTTAAAGGTATGTTTTTACTAGGGTTAAGAAAAAGAAAGCTATTTTCTTTCTTTCTTCTTTTTTTAAGATTGGAGAACACAGGAATAATTGAGTAATCAAGCTTTGTAGTAATAGTTAAGGATCCTGAACCTTTTCTATCAAATCAAACACTATTCTCACTGAATGAGAAGTAACACAGCTCAGGCAAATAACAATGATTTTGACTCATTTGCAAGTGTCTGGTCTGACATGTATCAATGAATTGCCCTTCTTTGGAGTTTTCTGTTTACTGAGAAAAATCTGTATTGCTGACCAGCTCCTCTATTTTACACTCATGGTGCATTTATCAGTAATTAAAAATTAATTCACATATTAATGCTAATAGCAGCAACAGTCATGATAATAAATCATTAGGTTCTCTATTTGACATGTGGGGTTGGACCTACAAAGCTGACACCAACGCAAAATTCCTTCCTAAGTCCTGAAGTCCTTAAAACTACTTAAATAAAGAAGTTAGCAACCAAAAAAGTAAAATGGAAACAAAAATTGGGAATCTTTTTTTTAAACCATAACTCCTTTAGTAAGGTGTATAGAGAAACACCAAGTACCACAAGTTGGCAGTGACGTATCGAGGCAAAATAATGACGGAATATTGTTACATTGCCATCTAGTGACAGCAAAACAGCTTATTGAAACAGGCTGATGGTATCACCTCCACTTCTGCTATAAATATACGCATGTCCATTCTGCAAAAGCCACTGCTACAGGACTGTAGGCGTTATTTCATTATAGTATACTTCTTGGCCACTACACATCGCTTCTTTGCCTGCTCACCCGGTCACCCTTAAGCACTTAACACTGCATATTCTTTTTGATAAAAATGGTCTGTTTATTTATGTACACATAAACATGCCTTATATGTATACACACATGCCTATATACCATACGTATATCTCTAGAAATATAGAAGACACACTCTTGTTTCCATGAAAGTGATGACTGACTGGCACAAAGGAAGTGTGGGCTCTGTGTCTCAATATTTCACATGGGGAGTAGAAGCCCAAAGATCTCACTAGATCTGAGCTTTACGGTCTCCTTAACCCGCATCCAAAAACAGATGCAGCAGCTGTTTTCAAGCCTAGCTGTGTCACATGGAGCCCATCATCAACCTCACTTGCTGGCTGGAAAGCCCAAGTGCAACATGAAATGTGTCAGTACCCTTCACACTCTGTGTCCTCTCCCAAGGATGGTAAGGAAGTGGGACCAGTGTCATAGCATCATAGAATCAGAATCACCAGGTTGGAAGAGACCCACCGGATCATCGAGTCCAACCATTCCTATCAAACACTAAACCATGCCCCTTAGCACCTCGTCCACCCGTCCCTTAAACACCTCCAGGGAAGGTGACTCAACCACCTCCCTGGGCAGCCTGTCCCAGTGCCCAATGACCCTTTCTGTGAAAAATTTTTTCCTAGTGTCCAGCCTAAACGTCCCCTGGCGAAGCTTGAAGCTTTCCTCTGAAAGTAGAATATTCATGAACCCCAAAAGAACACTTGACTTACAGCACATTGGCCTCACGCTGGCCAAGCACCCAAAAGGAATTATTCCCACATGATTATGACCAAATCTATTCACAAAGGACAACAGATGAATTCCCAGGAAGTGAAAAGTTTACCATTTTCAGGGACCCTACATTCCCATTAGAAACAGGATTTCTAGTTTGATCACTGAGATAAGTAAAAGGGTATGTGTACAGGTGCAGGTCTAAAGTTTCTCACCTTTGTCATATTGCTGCAAGACCCCAACTTTCCACTCCCATTGATGTCACTGAAAACTTGCGCTCAGTATCAACATAAACCAAAAGATCCCAATTTTGAACTTGCGAAAAGTTCAATTTTGATCTCCATGAAACACACATCCCAGATCCCTTCCAAAGGCCACCACAACCAGTGGGAAGACCTCTGGGCTTTGGCTCAGGTCTTTGTCAAGTTCTTTGAATTCAGCCTTCCGACCTGTATAGGGGACCACTGACATTGGATGCAACTGCCATCACAGTATGGTTTCCTACAGCAGGCTGCAAAGAAATTGTAACTTATCACCCAAAACTAGACAAATTAAAGAATCAGGCTTCAGTGATAGCACAATTAAGGTTTCTCCAAAGTGGTGTCATCCCCTAATGTGTAGTTAGACAAGTAGTGAAAACCCAGATGCATTATGGGATGATAAAACTCACCTTGGAGGGACTTAATGCTTAATTAAAAGGACGAACACTGCAATAAATGCGCTAATGAGATAAAATCACGCTAATTCCTAAATCTTATGGAGCCAAAGTGTCAGTCTGAGTTTTTATTAATAGAGTTCTCTATCGGTTTCTCAGAAATAATACTAAAACATTGAAGTAGTAAATCATGCCTGAAATCTGTCATAAAATTATTTCAATTTTTTTATTTATGATTTCAAAATTTGCACAGTTCCAAGCCTTTTTGGGATGTAATTTCGTCCTACCACAACACTTCCCATGATAATGTTATTTTATTGTTAGTTCAGCAAAATTTTATATGAATGCCAACATTTTTTCTCTCCCTTTCCAGGTTCTCCTTCCTCAATTCCTGAAAGATACTGCATTGATCCATAGCACTTGAACATTAAGCCACACGCAACTCAGAGCTCACACTGTTTGTCCTGGAAATTTGTTATTCTCATCTTCATCAACATATCCCTTCAACTCCACTGAATGATTTATGCAAACACTATTGAAACCTTAGCACAGGAGTGAGATGCAAAATACTCAACTAAGGATCTATTTAATAAAAACCTACAGGGTGGCCACAGGTGCTCTCTGCAAGCCTAGTGCATAAGCAAGCAACAAAGGACACATGAGGAAGGCACCTAAGAGCCTGCTAGTGCTTTCAACACAAGTCAGATGAGGCTTCACTTCAGCCCTTGGTTTCTGGGCAGTTATAATAGCTTTCCATGGTAATTCCTTTTACCTCTGATCTAGCAGAAACCTCACATTTCCAACTTAAACCACCAGAAATGTGGTGTCCTCCCATTCCCTTGCGGAAGCCCTGATGAGTTGTCTGAACTGGACCAGCTCAACACTGTTGTTCTGCGGATTTTGGACACTCCAACTCCAAGCATCAGGCACAGCTTGCAACCCCTGGACTTAGTCTTAATACTTGCACAGAGATGGTATCAACTACCAGAATTAGTAGTTTTCTAGTTTAAGAGGCATTTTGCAGGGCAAGATGTCTCCCACAGGACTGTCATGCATCATGCTGTTAAATGGCATTTCTGTGGAGAGAAACAGGGTGCCATGACACCATAAAACTTACTATTCAAGGCCCAGGATGGTGTTCTGGGGGTTGCATGGAGCACAGGATATATTTCCAGCCATCTTCCAGTAGTTGCTCCCACCACCGTAAGCACATAGCACTTGCGCTTGCCTTGGTGGGTTCATGGGAGCGTGATATAATCAATCCTGAGCCTATCTATATGTTTCATATCTTCCTTGATGGCCAGAGGTGTCATGGACCCACCAAGCTATAAATAATTCACCCTTATTTTGCCAGTTCAAATCCACCTCAGTCACTTCAATCTTGGCAGCCTAATCCACCTGCTTGCTGTTTAGATGTTCCTCAGTGGTCTTACTCTTTGGTATGTGGGCATCTACATGACATACTTTAACAACCAGATTCTCTACATGGGCAGTAATATCTTACCACAATGGGACATTGGCCAATGGGTTTGCCTGTGCACTGCCAGTTGCTCTGGTTCCATTTGGAATAGCCACAGCATTTTTAATTTCAAATATTCTGTCATTCCATCTGCATCCTGTAGCTGTTCAGGAGTTGAGTTCCAAAACATTGAGAGTGAGAAATTCTCTAAATACCTGCCCGCATTCTCCCATGTGCTAAGCCACCCATGCTTTTCCAGCCTTTGGGTAGATCTCTCGGTGGTATTCCTAAAAAATGTTTTCATAACCCTATGTCACAGACAGAAATTTTATGAGACTTTGATTTAATAGCAATTTAGAATTTATTGAGGTAGATCAAAAATCTGAGGTATGTAAGCTCTATTAAAACTTAAAAATCAGTTGATTAACCAAGTGATTCAAAGTGATCCAATAAGTGTTGCTGTAATAAAATCAGTGACTTATTTACAGATTTGAAAATGACAAGGTTCACACTGTGCTTTCTACAAGGTTAAGTCAAATCTCACATGCAGTGATGCACATACAGTGATTCATAAATTCACATTCACAGAGGTGTATCTACGACCAAAATTTCCCTCCTCTTGAGATTAGTGAAATAGTCACTTTCAATGCATTGGTATTCTCACCAGCGCTTGTTGAGTCATATGGAGCCAACCACAACAACAGAAGAATATACAAATCAGGTGATATAGAATGCACAATACTCATGTGAGACCAGTGCCTGCACATGCTTTCAAGCTGCAAACCTGGTGTGCTGCCAAATCATGACCCCAACCACACTCTGAAACACCCTGCCCAGCCAACTATTCCCCCATCTATACAGGGCATGACACTGAAAACATGTAATAGCTCATTGGCCAGTTTGGTCAGCTATATCCCTTCCCATCCTCTCATGACTATTAACTCCCTCCCTGCCAAAACCCTAAGAAATTAACCCCTTCCCAGCCAGAACCAGCACACTTTCACATATATAGTTGGCAAGGCCTGATTTTTTAGGAGCAAGTTCTTTAGGTAGAAATACCTTGTTGAAACACATATGGCTAACACACAGGCAAGCTTTTCTAACTATCTTACTACTTTTCCACATCCAATGAGCAGTGAACACTGAGAAAGAGTCGGCATTAGGGTTATCGGGTTGCACAGTTCTTTGAAGCAAGCATGGATTGCTTTCACCATTGTTTCCCCAGGCCAATATTAAAATGCGTGGTCAAGGAAACTGACAGTAAAGACACTAAGCCTTTTTATCTTGAAAATGTAAATTTAAGGATAAAAAAAAGACATGATCATAAGATCAGATTTGTTTGGGTTGGAAGCGATGTTAAAGATCATCCAGTTCCATCAGACCAGGTTGCTCAAAGTCTCATACAACCTGGCATTGAACACCTCCAGAGACTGAACTTCCATGACTTCTCTGATCCACTTGTTCCAGTCCCTCACCACCCTCAGAGTAAAAAAAAAAAAAAATTTTCCTAATATTTAATGTAAAGCTACAATCATTCAGCTTAAAACTGTTGCCCCCTTGTCCTATCCCTACACTTCCTGATAAAGAGTCGCTCCCCAGCTGAGCACCATCAAACCAGCTCTGAATAATCAAGGCACAGAAATAGCGAGCTAGAAAGGAGAACCAGCACGGAGAAAAAGCCGTGTCCCCTCCATCCACCCACAGTCCCTCTGTATGGCATGGCAGCCCTCACTCCCAGCTGTCATGCGAGGCAGACACTTACAGTGTTTGACTTTATTACAGCACAGCCAAATCAAATGCACAGGCACTGCTTCCTCAGATGTCTATATTTCATTTAAACTGGGATAAAGCAAAGAAACTGGAATATTGTCTCATCATGCATTCTAAATCAGCCAGGGCAGAAAATAATTGGGAGTTAATCAGATCACTGAAACTCTAATTCACTTGGTATTGATCGGGCAGATTCCTAATGGGACAGCAGACCAATTTCAAATTACAGTAAGCTGACTTATCCTGGAATACCAATGACCAGCTCCTGAGAGGAGTCTGCACAGACCATGGGCTCTCCTCTCATTATGGCTCATGCACAACTGAATACATCAATGTATAATATGAAGGAGCATTTGGCTAATTAATAGGAGATTGATGAAAGGTGCAGTTTTGAAAGCAGAAGTCTCACTTGAATAAACGTGGAATGAAAGTCCCAGCAGGCATGAGGTACACAGAGCCTTAGAAAGAATTATAAAAAAAGGAAGAAGGGAGCTAATGGAAGGTAATACAATTAAACCAGGCTTTTCATTATATTAATCAGAAGCTTCATCACTGAGATCTAATATATGCTGCATTTAACTCTTCACTGGTTTAATTCATAATTTATTTAGAAAAGGCTTTGAATTATGAATATGACATCACAGACAGTCTTTCCTGAACTGGATGCCTGCAATCTGAGTGAGCCAGGTAAGCGTTACCTTCATCTACACTGTTCATTTAGGTCAGAAATCCTTCCTTGACAAACTGTTCTCTAGTAAATCCTGCTGTCTTTAGGAAGTGATAGGATTCAAGGACAGCTACTGAAGCATTTTTTCTTCCTTGCTAGAGCTACTGGAGGAAAATGGTATCTCAAATTGAGGGGCTTACTGTCCATTTCTCATATTTTAAGTATACATCCTCACTATCATTTATTGAGTATGTTTGAAGACCTCCAGGTGAAGACCTCCAGAAGTAGAATGATGCCTAGCAAAGGATCTGCTGAAACCATTGGTCTCTTCACTGGCACAGTCCACTGTTTTTTGCTCCAAGACACAGGGTTTAGCATTGTTCAAGACATTCATTACAGGTTAAATACAATTCAACATGAAGGAGAACTCTGTCGCTGACAAAGCCCTCCCTCTCATTTTAAAGACATGGCCCACCTGAACAGTCAGAAGCACTTCAAGCAAGTAAACTCTGCTTAGCCAGCGCTTGCTGCTGTCCCATCTGTGGGATCATGCTGAGTTGTACATACGTCAGCCCTGCAGAGAGCATCAGCTGATATTTTCACAGCAATCAACAAGGAGCACGTGCAGCCTGACCAAGGGTGGCACTTCCTTAGAGCTCACTGACACAGTCCCAGGTTCTCCTATGAATGGAAACTAAGGGCTGGATTTGCATCACAGAAGTCCCATTTCTTTAATTTACAGGAATAAATTGATGTAGTCCTCCATATGTCTACAAATGTAGACAAGCTTAGGCACGGGCAGGGGCTTCCTCTGCTATTGAGGCTCACCTTACTATTTAAAGGCTCTATTACATCCTGCTACAGGCACAACAGCGCAGGGACAATTTAGTCTTTGAGCAAGAAACTATTGTTACCTGCAGCTTGCAAATGTAAAGTATTACGAGAAATACCTACAGTGGTCATTTCCAGTTGGCTTCATGTGATTGAAAACTGAATTCTGCCTGCCACAAAAGAATCTATCAGTTATTCAGATTAATAGTTTTAAGTACATATAAACAACTAACATGTAAGGTATGAGCCATTCACAAGTCACTTACAAAAGCAGCCATCAAGTTGCACAATCGGTTCACTGAGGCACAGTGGCATCTCCACTTTCTGATTGAATGCTTAGAAGGATTTTCAGCCAAATACCATTCCCACATAGTGATTTTTGAAACACATTCATGCAAAAGTTCATTAAGCTGTGTGGAGCCACCTAGCAGCCTACCTCCTGTCAGGTGCTGCAAAAGTCCTGTATCACCCCCTGTGTGAATGGCAGTACTTCCAAGGGATGGATTTGTCCCTCCCTCCCCGCTAAAAAACAAAATATACAAAATTATATCCATCTGAAACTGCACAAGGCATCTAACACAGAGGATGGATCTAGAGACAGTATTTATTCCCTTCTGGAACTGAACTTAATTTGCTCATCTTGCTCTGGATGCGAAGATCATAGTGTAGATAGGAAAAATATATCTACACACCTGGAGATATACATACACTTGAGATGTATCAGCAAAATGTACTGCAGTTCTTTGTGGTGAACTTGATAGTTACAATTAATTTTCTATTTTAATCCTACATTTTCACCTACATTACAGCCACCTCTCAGCTGACAGAGCTGAAATATTTTATGGCTTGCCCTAAAACAGGTAAATCAAAGAAAAATAATTTGAGGCTTCTCTAGAACTAAAGTCTGCCTTTGGCTGAAGGAAATCGAAGGGAAAAAAAACCCCAATACCGTTTTCTGGAGGGACTTCTACACAATCCTCTTTTGAAGTTGGGTGTTAGCTCCATACCTGGTTGATGGGGCACAAGAAAAGGCTGCCTTTTTTTTTTCTTCTGACATGGTGTCCAGCTCTCAATTCCAAACTGATTCTAAAAGAACTGTTAAATCACTGTCACACAAGAAAGTACAGTTACAATGCAAACGTGCTTATTCTCTGCAGGATGAGTGACCAAGAAAGGGTGCGGCGAGTTGGTCATAGTAATAGGCACAATGACAGAGCTGGAGGAGTTTCTCTGCAGCCTTCCCTCACAGTTCTTTCTGTTTTCATCTGCTGGTTGGGCCAATATTCTCATCCAATACCTCTTAGTCCCCTACCAACATCCCCTAACTTAACAGGTGATAACTAACTGCCAAAATCTGGTCCTTAAAGACAACTCAGGGCTGGGATTCTTTGGAATCCAATTGCCTGTGGCTTATTTGTTCCAAAAAAAGCAAACTACATGAGACAGGAAAGCTGGTGCAACAGCACGTGAGCATAGGGTGGAGGTCCAGCTGTGCTGCAGCAGGTTTCCTAGAAGGCACCAACATTTGCCTGCCCTGGGAATAGCTCTGAATGGTTTTGACATCATGTTTGGTGCCAGGTTTCTCCAAGTAGAGGAACTATGAAGCAAAGCTAATGGGGCAGTTGTCCTCAGAGTAGTAAGTCGTAACAAATCCATTCTTGGAATCATGAGGCTGGAGAGCCATTAACAAACAGTAGCTTCCACTTAACACACAACAAAATCTCATATAAAATTACCATCAACATACATACTATTTACATAAATCTTTTCCTTCAATGCAATTCCTTTATGCTTCTAAACTACCCAAATAAAATCTTCCCCACAGCTCAATGCCAGCAGCCCGCTGCAGTTGCTGACTCTAAGGGCACAGCCTCAAAACCAGAGAATATGAAAACACACACTTGATCTGTCTTGATCAACTCCTTTGATTATGTCTCTATGTGACAACAACTTTGAGCATATGGTGGAAGATGGTGCTCAGAATCCTCCAGGTCTAGGAGGTAAATTGTCACAGTACTAAAAGCTGTACAGGAGGAATATCACTGCTGCACTCACACCCAGCCTAACACGGAGAGTTCCCCCAGTTTTCCCCCAGGATGATATATGACTCTGGCCAGAAAGCTTTTGTTTAGAATTCAGTGTTAGAAATTGCCCTTCTTTAAAGAGCGTACTCAAGCTCTTCACTTTGGATTACTTATATTTTTTGAAAAAGATGTTTACTCACTTCCACTGTACTTTTCAAGATTCTTGTTTCCTCCTCTCCTTTCATCCACCCTTATTATTTACTGAAATTTCCAAGTAATCAATGAATATACATGAAGGTGTTTGGTAACAGTTTTTCAGTAAAGCAAAGCTGCATTCACAACCACTCAGTGATGGCCAAATTGTTCCTACTCACAGTCAGAGCACGAGGGTGAATGGAGCTACACCAATGCTGACAATTTTCTAAAGAACTGACCATTAATGAAACAAGTTTCCAGGAGCTCTGCTCCAAAGAGGCTGAAACGTGCAATACTGTTGAAGTCTTTTGCTGGGGTGGAGAAACATCAAGCCACATACATCAAGGCTGATTATTTGCCTGTATTCAGTCAGCCAAATACTCAGAGAGCATAGATAACATCAAGGCAGACACAAGACAGGCTTTCCCTTCATATAACCTTCTGGAGTTCTTTGAAGAATAATTTTAGAAGGACTGACGGCAAAGCAGAAAATTGTTAAGGGTGTAACGTGGTACCTACTTTTTGATCTCCATTTATTCCCTGCCAGCTCAGCACAGACTGCACATCACCACTGGCTGTTTCACTACTTGGAGCAATAAAAAGCTTCCAAATACCCGTGACTTACTGGAGAGGATTCAGAAACAGAATAGCAATAAGCATAGAATGGTGAGTAGGATTGTCCTCCGGATTTTTTTTGTGGCAAGATTTGCTATAAAGGAACAGCTCCTGCCAAAATAAATATGTCCCACCAAGCAGGAAAAGTAGAAAAAAAATCCTTACAAAAGACAAACTTTTCCTATAGCAAGACTGACCTTTTAGTCTGTAATTGATGTGCTACAAGAAAGGTTGGAGAGAATGCCACTGCATTTAGAGGGTTTCATGGCATCCTCATAAACTCAACTGAGGATATTGATTACGCTGTTCTAGGAAGCCCTGGTGGAAACACATTGTTAGACTTCAGCTGATGCTGACTCTTTTTCATAAAGCTATATACATCAGCTAGAAATTGTTATTGATAGATGTCTTAGCAAAGCAGCGGTGTTTTCAGAACTGCATAACCACAGTGGATACCCAGAATCTGAGCTATAGCTGATCAGTGCTGAACAGAAAATTACCAAACTATTGCTGTTGGTCAACTGCTGCTCATATTCATGACTGAAAACCGAAAGGAGTAGAGAGACTAAACACTTCAGCCTGGAAAGCAGTATTTTTTTTCCCTTGTCACAAATGAATCTGTGCAGAAGAGGAAGCATTTTAATGCTTTACCTGTACATGAAAATACAAAGACTGCAAGTTATCCTTGAATTGGAAAAGTGAGTGAAACCTAAAGCTGTTTCATATAACTAATTGTCCTTGACAACTTGAATGGTCACAAGCCATTCACTGTTACTGGAATTTGAACCAACACTACTCAAATTCCTTATTTAAATTTGGGGGAGGGGGAAGACATCAAGAAACCTTTCCCTTCCTTCTACCTTGCCCACCACACAGTGAGAAGTTATAGGACTATTATCGGACTACTAGGTCTTATCACACCTCCATAACTGGTCCGGTCACTGGTTTCGCAGCTATAAAACAGTGAAATCCCCACAGGAGGGAAGCAACTATCCCCACAAGGTTCTTGAACACTACTGAGATCACAGCTTATGCAGACTATACACAGGCAAGTTAAGCTTTAAGAAGCTCTTCTACAAATGAGATGTTAGGAGAAAAAATGAAGTAACAACAAGCTTCCAAAGCACATGCTTGTTTGGGAAAAGGGTTGTTTTTTCTTTTTTGAGAACCTCAAGTTCTGCAGCCTGCAGTTCACACATCTTTAGTGTGAGGGGCTCTGAGGTCATGCTGTGCTCTTTCTTGGATACTTTGGGCAGCCTTCTGAATTGTCACATCTTGCACCACTGCTGCGAGACAGATAGCTGATCCTATCTGTATTGCAGCCACTGTTTACCCGTTAAATCTTGCACAGCCAGTGGAATTAGGGTCAGGTAACTTGAGAAGAGTATAAGGATGCTGCCTGGTTGTGTAGGGATGTGGTCAGGAAGGCCAAGGCATGGCTGGAGTTAAACTTGGTAAGGAATGCAAAGAATAACAAGAAAGGCTTTCTACAGGTATGTAAATCAAAAAAAGAAAGGTCAAAGAGACTGTACCTGCCCTGATGAGTGAGACTGCCAAGCTGGCAACAACAGACAAGGAGAAGGCTGAAGAACTCAGCAGCATTTTTTCCCGCAGGCTTCACTAGCAACATTTCTTGCCACACCTCTCAAGGGGATGGGCTGCAAGACATGGAGTGGGAGAGTAAGGTCTCTCCTGCAGTAAGACAGCAGGCTTGCGATCACCTGAGGAACCTGGATGGGACCAGATGAGATGTATCTGAGAGTTGTGAGGGGACTGGCTGATGTAGTTGCCAAGCCACTCTCCATGATATTTGAAAAGTCAAGGCAGTCAGATGAAGTCCCTGGTGACTGGAAAGAGTGTAATGTTGCATCCATTTTTAAAAAGGGTAAAAAGGAAGACTCTGGGAACTACCGACCTGTCAGTCTCACCTCAGTGCCCGAGAAGATCATGGAACAGATTCTCCCAGAAGCTATGCTAAGGCACATGGAGGACAGGGAGGCGATTTGAGGCAGTCAGCAAGGCTTCACCAAGGGCAAGTCTTGCCTGACTAAACTAGTGGCCTTTCTATGAGAAAGTGACTACATCAGGAGACAAGGAAAGACCCATGGATGTCACCTATCTGGACTTCTCTGAGGCCTTTGACACAGTCCCCCACATCATCCTTATCTCTAAGTTGGAAAGACATGGATTTGATAGATGGACAATTCAGTGGATAAGAAATTGGATGGTTGCACCCAGAGGGTAGTGGTCAATGGATAAATGTCCAGATGGAGATCAGTGATGAGCTCTGTCCCTCAGGGGGCACTCTGACTGTTCTGGGACTGGTGTTGTTTAATAGCTTCATCAATGCCATGGGATGATGGGATCAAGCGTGCCCTTTCAGCAAGTTTGCAGATGACAACTTATCTGAGTGGTGAGGTTGACAGTCTTGAGGGACAGGATGCCAGGGACCTTGACTGGAGAAATGGGCTTGTGAAAATCTCTTGTGGTCGAACAGGGTGAGTACAAGGTCCTGAACTTGTGTTGGGGCAACATTCAGTATTGATACAAGCCTTTGGATGAAGAGATTGAGAGCAGCCCTGTACAGAAGGACCTGGAGGTCCTGGTGGATGAGAAGCTTAATTTGAGCCAGCAATGTGTGCTTAAAGCCCAGAAAGCCAACGGTATCCTGGGCTGCATCAAAAGAAGTGTGACCAGCAGGTTGAAGGAGGTGATTCTGCCACTCCACTCTGGTGAGACCTCATCTGGAATACTGCATTCAATTCTGGAATTCTCAGCATAGGAGGGACATGGACCTGTTGGAGTGGGTCCAGAGCTGGACTGCAAAAATTGTCAAAGGTCTGGAACACCTGGCCCCCTATGAATAGAGGCTGAGAGAGCTGGGGTTGTTCAGCTTGGAAGAGAAGACTCTGAGGAAGTCTTATTGCAGCCTTACAATACTTAAAGGGAGCCTATAGGAAAGATGGGGAAAAACTTTTTAGAAGGTCTATAGCAATAGGGCAAGGGGTAATGGTTTTAAACTAAAAGAGAAGTTTAGACTAGATAGTAGGAAGAAATTTCTCATTATGAAGGTGGCAAAACACTAGAACAGGTTGCCAAGAGATGTAGTGGATGCCCCATCCCTGGAAACATTCCAGGGTCATGTTGAATGGGGCTCTGAGCAACCTGATTGATCTAGTTAAAGATGTCCCTGCTTACTGTAGGGGAGTTGGACTAGATAACCTGTAAAAGTCCTTTCCAACCCAAATCATTCTATGATTCTGTAATTCTATGATCTTACCAAAACGTATTTGGAGGTCAAACAGCTGACTTTGCTTTCAAAAATTCTGCGAAGTCTAATGCAATAGCAACTTCCACCAGAGCATGTGACCAGCTTTAGGATTTTTACAACAACAAATCCTGCTACTTTTATCTTAACAAAAGCAGTGGTTTGTCTTTTCCTTTACCACATGGCTACAGGAGTTGTAACATTGAAGATGCTCAGCTGAAATTGGGGCAAGGGTAAGAGTCAGCTAAGCACCACCTAACAAGTCAGAAGACAGTAGAGAAATATAAGCCACATCCATTTTCAAACAAATTATGACTTCACTTGAAATTTCTTAGCAACTGACATTCCCCTACCCCCGCCTTGCTTTAAGACAATTTGTGGTCATGTTTTCCATCATTGAGAACATTTATCTTCATGTCTTATATTGATGCGACAAATATTTACACTTGCAAGTAAACACTTCAGTGGGACTGATTTCCAAGTTAACTACCCAAATTTACCTATGTCACTTGGATCATTTTATGTCAACAGATGATGGAAGAAATATGACTCTCTTCCCCCTTAAGCTGAGCAAATTTTGCTGCAACAATACAGTACCGTGTATGCCAGGTATTCATGTCAGTGCAAAAATTCACAGATACATAACTGCCACTGCCTCCCTCTACCTACATCCAGGCACACTTAGATCCAAGTATCGATTTCCAGAATTTCTCCAAGGAATGCCAAAAATAATAAACAAAAAATAAATCAAAAGCAAAAGCCTCTTTCCATTATGTATTAAATATCCCTCCATGAAGTTAGAACAAATAGGAGATGTATATAGAGTGCAATGGAGACATAAATCTAGTGTCGTAGTAATCGATTTCTGCCTTGTTCTTTTATTTCCAGTAAATAATGATCTTCAGATCTTTCATGGTGGCACTACTGTAAAGTCTGCTAAGGGAACACAGGCAGTGTTTCATCTTTGATATAGCTAACAATATAACCACTTTAAAATCATTACACTCACTTATTTCCTGTAGCACACTGGTAACAACATTTAGCAGGATCAAAGGAAATTTACAGAGGGTATCCCCTCCACTAACCTCCATCCAATCAGGTATATGATCAATAATACATTTTGTATTGTTCAGCAGCGTGCAGAAAGTACAGATTTCTGCACAAAACGATGCAGCCATACATTTCTAGTCAGTCATTACTTTTCTAAAGAACACTCCCAGAAAGTATAAGCAGCAGTCATGCCTGGATAGATAAATTACATTTAGAGATACATCTTGTATGTAAATTAAAGAAGAAGAAACTTATTTCCATAAAAATATGCAAGATCGTTTGTTGCTAGTGCTGTCCAAAACCTTAGTGTCCTTTTCTGCATTCAGTCTGAAATAGGTTTTTTGATTTGGTGCATGATCAAATGAGGATATCAAGTAAAAATTACAGATTAATTAAATAGCAACCATAGATTACTCTCTATATCTTTGGAAAAAAACAACCCAAACCTCCAAAACAAAACAAAAAAACCACCATTAACCATAAAACCAAAACCCCACAACAACAAATAAGCAAAAAAACCCCAGAAAAACAACCTGACACAAAAAGAAGGAATCTCTTCCTGATTGAGAATAAAAAACTAAATTACTTTGAAGTCAGTATTGTAACCACTGTGCTTTCCAACATGATTGATACACAAATTTCTCGACTTTGCAGCAATTGATAGCAAAATGTCAGCCTTTGACATCAAAAAGTTAATAGTGCTAAGTTAAAAGAAAAACCCTAAACTATTTACCTGTGATTCCATCAAATACAATCTATAATAACTGCTTATCATTCTAGCCACTATAAAGAACAGGTGAATCCACCTCATCTAGCTTGATGTGTCTAAAAAAAGGAAACATTTCTATTTAAGCTGTTCAACTTTAATGATCAGTGAAGAGAATAGGGCAATACAAGTTGTGTAGGTAGAATAATATCTTTCATTAGACTAAGTGATGTAGTTTGGAGAAAATATATTATTCTCCAATATACTCATCCATACCTCAGATTCTGATCAGGCAAGGAAAAGGCACCTTCCTCCCATCACTGTTACTTTTCCCACTTACAGATTTTGACAGATTAAAGATACTACTTCGAGTTACAAAACTCATTCTATCGGATCTGGAAAATACATAGTTGGCATCCGTCTCTGGAGAGTGAACCTTTAGCTGAGACCACCCCCTAAACAGGGGCAACACACTACTTGGTACATAATTCACCTTTAGTCTACTGCTGCCATTTTGCTTTGGTCATTCTGAGCATTAAGAATCAAACCAAAATGGAAATAGCTTAGTTTAAAAACTAACCAACCCACCCACAAAGAAGCAAACAGCTTCTTGGATGGACAGGGGACTAGCTTCACCGAAAAGCAGTAGGCTGTTCCAGTGGTACTGTTATCAAAGACATAATCCATCCTCTGGTAAAACAAAGGGAATGTAGGTATGAATAAAGCCAGCTTTGAACATAAAGAACTAGAATGGAGCTGAATTTTGACAGTCAAGGAGCCCACCTGAAATCTCAGGCATACTTACTCACCTGTTTCTTTTGATACACTGACTTCAGTTCTAGTGCAATACCTCAAAGCAGCCTGGTGTTTCACACTTGGGCAATAGAGCAGAGGGATGTCCTTTTCTTCAATTTCTTTGGCCAAGGCAACAGCTGTGGCAGGACAACTCTGGTGACAAGTCAGTTTGTTCCTCTAAGCGTTTGCAAGCATAGAGAACAGCAATTGGTAACTATGCGCACCCTAAGAAGTCCTATCGTAAGAGAAAGCAGCTCTCTTCTATTAGATGAGTACTGTAGAGATGAGAACCATTAGAAACCTTAGAGTTTTGTGTTAGCTAATCATTCCTTCGACAATAATTGTCTCAAACAATTTCTTCATAGATTTTGTAGGTTTCTTCTGAAACAAAGGAGATCTCAAGATGCTTAGCAATCCAGAGCTAAAAGGATTTAAGCATTTAATCCTAAAGATATGTTCCCAAGTCCCTGGCTAAAACAGTTTATAAAGGTCATAAAAAATTAACTTATCTTGCTGACTGAAGCTTTTTTAATGCACTCCAAGTTACAAAGGAATCACAGTTGGAACCTTTAGGCCAATGGTATACTATATTTTTCTCCCATTAGTAAGGACAGCAAATATCTACATTTGGATTTTACCGCAGCAATTGTCTCTGATTCATTAGTCTTCATGACTGAATATAAAAGCACAGAGCTAACTGGGTAGGTGTGTTTTGTGCTCCTTCTCATTGAATAACCTTGCAGTTATTTTCCACAGGGATGTAATAAGAAAACTACTAAGGTAAAATTCATTACTTAGCTTCAGTCAAGTTCTTTCTAAGTTTTTAAACCAGGACTCTCTGGTTCAAGATGCTAAAGACCCATTAAAAAGCTGGAAGGAAAATACTCTTTGTCTGCAAGAAGAAACATGATTACAGGGGGGACAATTCAGCCAGCTGCCCCAGCATGTGCACTTGCATGGATCTACCAGATCCTGCATGGTGAAGCCGATGGTGGAAATTTCATTTTATTTTTTTGCTGTTCAAAATTTCTAACTTAGAGCAAACTTATTAGAGATGACATCCCTAAACTACATTGTCATTCATATGAGAAAATTTGAAAGCAAGTCAGGCCTTCCAAGGATGTTATTAAGGTTGTTCTTTGAAGTAAATTGAATTTTTCCCATTTGTATTAAGAATGAGATCCTTTGCTGCTTTATGATATTACATTACTAGGTAGAGTGGATAAAATCAGGGTTTTTTTCTACATTACCTTTTTAAGCTGATTTTTTCCCCCACTTTGATTAAAACAGAATCCCACCATCTACATTATTTATAATGTATTCAATCCAGACAAGGGTCACTGTTCACATGCTCCCTTCATCATGATGATTACAAACATCTGATGTTGTCCCAATCTCCAAGTGCACTACAAAATCCCACACCAAGTTTTGATTTTCTCAAAACCAAAATCCTTAATCTCTGTTGAGGAACAGTTGTCTTGTTGGCCCTGACAGAAGAGTGTCACTCATGTTCTCTTGTCAAACTGCAGATGCCAAACTCTTGTCTTTTAAAAGAGCAGCAAAAACCCAGCAAAGAAGAGTGATCTGACCTAAGAACAGGAGCCTGGAGGTATATACACATGGCTGGCTTCTGGAAGTATTTCAAAGCATTTGACAAGGATGATTTTCCAATATGACCATTGCTGTGGCTATACACTCCCCCAGTTATTGCAACAGTTATGTCCTTTGTACAAGTCAAATTTTGCACAATGCTCATAACTTCATACAAAACTACCAAAATGAGTATATCTGTCAACCTCTGAAAGCTCATTACAGAGCTAGATATGTTCAGGTATAATAGTTATTACCTGGATATTTTTAAACAGTTCTAAAGAAACCAAAGTTTTATTTACTCTAAAGCAGATCTGCAAGCCATAAACTTTTGGATGTCTCCCAGCAATACTTCCTCTAAAAGAGAGAATCACACTTTTTAGAATAAACTTACAACGTCTTTCAAAGTGACTGCTCGATCTCATTGGAGAGCTAAATTATTGGTTTTCATTAAAGCAGGACCATACTCTATTAGGCCAGATGTTAGTCTAAACTTGCACCTAACAGCGGCCAGCAGTGATACTCATGGGAAAAGAGTTAAAAACAGAATGACTATATGTCATATCAGGACTATAAATGGACTATGAACACACAGTTTCCAAGTAATACATCCTTCCTAGTGTTAAAGCAATGAATTTTTTCCAACAAGAGAAGAGAGAGCAGGATATTTGTAGTCTGCTTTAAGTCTACCTGAAAGGCACTTGTGGACACAGATAGAAAACTTATAATGTTGGTCTTCAGCCTGACAGTTTGTTTTTCTTTTTGCCTACATCAAAAATGCTTTGGGATCCCAACCCAAAACACTGAGTGTGGCACAGCATAAAGTCATCATCCAAATATGCTTAAACCTAGGTAACAGATCAAATGTGACAAAGTGGTTGCCTGCATATTTCACAGATGCAAACTCTATGGACATAATTATGTAGGAAGTTGCCAAATTTTATACAGAAGGTCTGTTGCAGACCTACAAACTCAATTGCCTTTCATGTTGAAGCAGCCTGGTGCCTTGCCTGAAAAATCCCCAATCTTCATTCTGCACCCGTGCATGCCAGGCCAAAATAGCAGATGTAACTAGATCAATGTAACTAGATTATCAACTTGAAAGAGTTCAAGGAAGCCAGTACAGCTCACCTCTTTCTACCAGGCAAAAGACAGAAGACAGTTCACTACATACTAGTAGCATATCAATGCCAAAATGCCACTCTCAAGTCTATGATAAAACAAAGTTACGGTCATCAAGCTTTTAGAATCATAGAATAACCAGGCTGGAAGAGACCCACCGGATCATCAAGTCCAAGCATTCCTATCTGACACTAAACCATGCCCCTCAACACCTCCTCCACCCGTCCCTTAAACACCTCCAGGGAAGGTGACTCAACCACCTCCCTGGGCAGCCTCTGCCAGTGCCCAATGACCCTTTCTGTGAAAAATTTTTTCCTAATGTCCAGCCTGAACCTCCCCTGGTGGAGCTTGAGGCCATTCCCTCTTGTCCTGTCCCCTGTCACTTGGGAGAAGAGGCCAGCACCCTCCTCTCCACAACCTCCTTTCAGGTAGTTGTAGAGAGCAATGAGGTCACCCCTCAGCCTCCTCTTCTCCAGGCTAAACAACCCCAGCTCTCTCAGCCGCTCCTCATAAGGCCTGTTCTCCAGCCCCCTCACCAGCTTTGTTGCTCTTCTCTGGACTCGCTCCAGAGCCTCAACATCCTTCTTGTGGTGAGGGGCCCAGAACTGAACACAGGATTCGAGGAGTGGTCTCACCAGTGCCGAGTACAGAGGGAGAAGAACCTCCCTGGACCTGCTGGCCACGCCGTTTCTGATACAAGCCAAGATGCCATTGGCCTTCTTGGCCACCTGGGCACACTGCTGGCTCATGTTCAGTCGCTGTCAACCAACACCCACAGGTCCTTCTCCTCCAGGCAGCTTTTACTTAGCTTAGCGCTGATTTGTAAAGCTGTAGCAAGAAAAACATCTCCCTAATCAAAACGAGACTCCACTGCAATGTAACCTTCTCACTGGTATGAAGCAACAGAGATGCCCTTATTTTCCACAAGTCCTGGCACTTGAGATATCAAACCTTTCCATGTCATGAATCATCTATTAGTACAAACATTAACCTACGCCCTCATCTTATTCCTCATTGCTCAGATCGCATCCTTCTTGCAGATGCAATCTCTGCCAACTACAGCAACTGCTTCAGTGAGTTAAATACTTGAGGTCAAAATGCTTGTACAAAATCTGAAGACAAAGAGAATAATCACCTGGTATCACCCACTTGCTAGAGAATATCTAGTTAACTTTCCAAGATTCATCATAGATTATGACAATCAAAACAGTAAGTTGCCTAGGCTCCAGCTCAGCAAAGCACTTAAGCAGGTGTGTAACACAATTAAAAGCATTCCAATCCATCCAAACACTTAACTTGTACTTAATACAGAAAAATGAGTAAGTCCTATTGACTTCCATAAACATCAGTAGAGGATAATTAAATCAAAGTGAGTTGCTGTACCAAGGTCATACCGTGGAAGCCCTGACCTTTTTGAATGTTTTCAGTACATTTCACAGTGAAAATGCTAACTGAAGGTAAATGTGGCTAGCTAACAGTACTGGTACTTTACACCTGAAAGTAACTGCCCAAGGAAGGGCTATGGAAACAGCAAATTAAATGCAGAACCTCTCACGTGGCAGCAGGAAAACACCGCACACATTATATAAACAATATTATCCATTGTACAAACTGAGAAAAATAAGGCAAAAAGCTTCAACAGAAATTCACTCTTCAGAACATTATCAAGTCTGAAAAGCCTGTTGTCATTTTACAATTCTAAGTAAGTGCCATACTCTGTGGTGTATCTTATTTTCTTCTTATTCAACTGTAAATGTCTTAGGCTAATAAAATTATTTGTGTGCCTCTTTAATAATAGATTTTATTTACCCATAACACAGTTTGACAGTCCTTACATCAAATAAAACAGAATTAGAAGTTAGTTAGAGTTGTATGGGGGTGAAAGACAATCCTCACAACTGTCCTGTGCATTTTAAAAATATTGTTTAAACACTGAAAGCAGCTATGCTCATGGATGCTCAGCATTAGACAGTATAGCTCCCAGCAGCATTCTAAAAGCCCTAAGGAATCCAGCATCATCCAAAATGCCCAGCTGGCCACAGACAGACTCACCAGTTAAAAAGCTTAAGTCCGTCTCTCCAACAGAGTTCTTAGACTCTACAAGGAATCTCATCACTGATAACAGATTTCAGGCCTCCTATTGAAATCTGGCTTTATGCTCCTCAACACCTGCAGTCATACTCATGTTCTGCTTTGCCGATTCTTCCAAACAGACACACCCTCAATACAGGGCACTTTATCCAGGGCTCAATTTTCAGATTAAAAGGTAAGATCTACATGGATAAACTAATGAGATATTTCTTTTTGTGAAGGATGCCATGAACCACAAACTGATACCAACCACCGAATAAGAGCCTGAATGTTGTAAGTAAAGAATACTTTTTATCACCTTAGTGATGCAATAAAAGCGCATTCTAAACACACAAGATGTATCACATGAGACATATAAGGCTGGGAGTAGCTTGAATGCTCAAGGTTTCCAGAGCAAATTCTAGCCACTTAGTTTAGTGTCCAGATCTTGATATTAGCCTGTCTGGGGCAGACAAAGAATTTTACTCCTGTTGCCTTTAATCCTCCACAAATCTCTCATGTCACTAACATCTACAGTGCCTGTACTTGCATTCAGACACTTTTGAATCCTAGCTGGTCTACAAGCAAGGAAGGTCTGTTTTGCCTTCCCAGTTAGCATCAGAAATCCCAACCTTTCCCTAACAAGCTAGCATCAGCTGCATTTCCTTTGCCTAAAATATTACATCCATGCTGAATAACGGGTAACATGCATATTATGACAGTCATTTCATACTAACTTCCTTTAGCAGTACAGGTCTTAAGAGAATAATGAGTACTGCTTAGAAACCATATAATAAGAGAGAGATACAGGAAGGTGAAAAAGGTGTTTTTCACAGATAAACAGAAAAAAAGCTTCAAAATGTGTTTTAAGTCAAGATGTACAAACTTCTAAGACCAGGTTATAAAACCTGCACACAAAGATCAATAGGGTAAGTTATAATACGAACTTCGAAAAGTTTTTAGCAGTCAGAAAGAAGGACCTTTAAGTCATGGGATGCACAAAAAGCCCTATTTTGACCCAACATAAAGCTAAGACGACTGTAATTAGCTAGACCCTAGTCCTTGCTTTTTAATCTTTCCAGCATCCTAAACAGGAACTGCAGCAACATCAACCAGCTCCGTCAGCACCCAAGGCACATCCTAGCCTGTCCCTTCCTGGAAAGTTCTGTACATCCAGTTAGTAGCTCATTATCCAATCCTCTACAGCAGGTAATCTCTCTCTCCATAAACCAGTCCTGCAACCCAACCTTGCACCAAAGACTAATATCAAGACAGCATCAGACACCTCAGTCTTTTCTGTGCCCTTTATCAATTGCTGCCCACCCCATTCAGCTGCGAACTTACGCTTTTCTTACTGTTTCTTTATCCTTCACATCCTGCAACAGTTGAAAATGCAACTAAGTTTTACCATTCCTAGTTTTATTATAACTATAATTTGAGCCTAGCTATCCATTTCCAATGTTATGCATGATGCTTCTATACATTTCAGTAGCTCCTCTCTATTTTTATCTCCCACAGTTTTTAAAATTTCAGCTCATTTCCCCAATTCATCCATCTGGCTGGCCACCTTCCTTAGCTCCCAATTTTCTTGAACCCAGGATCAAAGTTTACTACCCTTGGAGAAGATTGTCCTTTAGGGTCAGATAGTTTTTCTAAGACTCATTTGCCCTAAAAAGCAGCATCCCATGGGATGCTGCCAAGCGGATCTTTGGAAAACCAAAGCTTACTCTCTTGCAATCAGATCTTCATCCAGCTGTTCATCTGCCTCACTCCGCTTTGGATCTCAAAGTCTACCAATTCATGTCACTGAAGCCAATACTGCCATGGACTATCATAGACACAACCAGGTCTTGATTTTTGTCAAGAAGCAGATTGAGCAGGTGATCTCCTTTAGTGAGGACCAGTTGGAGAATGTTCAGGTTTGATTTCTTGGTAGTTTGTAATTGATTCAAGAAAACTTGATGCTGCTTGCTTGGAGAAGAAGGTAAAATTAAACTAAACATTAGGTTGATAAAAATTGTATGCCTACTTTTAAAACAGAAGATGTATTACTAATCCAGTATTAACACAGTCATAGGGTTTTGTCCAAAGTAAGACTGCTGCATAGTAAGTAAATGCAAGAAAGCCTAATTTCTGAAGCTGAAAGAAACCAGGTTCAATAAGTTAAGACACATGCTGCTGCTTATTATGTAACCCACAGTTTGGCGTGTAGGGCATCAAATCAGTTGGAATTGAGACTGAAAATAGATCACTCACAGAATCATAGATTTTCTTTTTCATCTTAAGAGTTATTGCTTGCACCCTCATTATCATAACCTAGAGTCCTACAAATCTAGGAGGCAAATCCTTGGCAAGTACAAACCAGTACCCACGCAATTAATTCCTGTAGGGTACTCCCAGGCTGCATCTGTTGAGAAAAAGGGATGAGCTCCTAACCACCTTAACTGAAGTTGATGGGGCAAGGAGAAGGTGAATATATGCGACCCTGGCTTAGGCACACAAAGAAGCCCCAACCCAATAAAGTCAATACACAAGTATTGTGGAAAGACATCATTGGTTAGATAGAAACTCAGCATCTCATTTACAAACTTCAGGCTCACAAAGCGGTCAAAATTTAAGCAGAGTTTGTGAGGAAGAGTGCTTACAATTCACTGGACTAAAACAACTACCACCATTATGAAGAACTTGAGACCATACATCTGTAATAAATACGTGGCAGTCAGGCTTACAGCCTGACTCCATGAGAAAGCCCTGCAGAGAGATTTTGTTGAACACAAATGTATACGCATATCGAAGTGGAATATATTTATTGCCTTCTAGTCCCTTAACTTTGCTGACCTGGTCCAGGCCCTGAACACTCACATGGAAGAAAGCTTATTTTCAAAAAGGGTGCAAAGCTACCTAATCTTTTCCTTTCCATTTGCATTTTTATTCCACAATCATCTTTGCTTTGCCCTTCTCTCCTGCTAGTCTCACTGTTTATCTAAGAGAAAACTAAAATCCTCCAACAATTCCATCTCAGCTTCTCACAGGTGGCATATAAATAGCACTGGTGTATACTGGTTTGCCAAAATACAAGAAGGTCAGAAAAAACATTTTCTTTTCAGATGAAGAAAAGGAGGCAAAACCTAAGAATTTTAATAACAGCCTTGACATGAGAGCAACATAATACCAGCCTGAATTACACTTGATACCAGAGTCTCATTGGAAACCCTAGATTGCTTTGTTCCTGTCCCTGACATAATATTCAAGACCGGGTTTATATTTGCAGAGAATGGGACTGTTCACTAGAGTCCATGCAAATCAAACACTTGATTTATGCATCATTCCACCGGAGGGTGTAACATTAAATTTAATTTTGTAAGAAAAGCCTGAAGTGCCTCTACGGCTGGGGTTGACATTGTGAACTAGGGAGAAAGGTGCACGAGAATTCATTACTGTTTCCAATATGCGAAATGCAGCATTTGAATGAAACATTTGTCTCTTGTCAAAAGGGAGTAATGTCTGTTCTTTGTAAAAAATATTTCTCCCCCCACTTTGATTTTATCGCCAATTCAGCACATTGGGAGCTGAGGTTACTGGTGTAGTTCAGACTTGTGATGATGGTGGGATGAATTACACAATGAAATGGAGAGACATTGGTTGAGTTACAATATAGCTACAGAGTACAGATGTTGGTGGGTCAAGTTGAATGCCTCCCGGCAGCAGCGCTTCATTGGAACAATTAAGAATAGTGTTGTTTTTTCCAGACTTATCCACCAGTTTCACAGAAAAGTCTCCTGTTACCTTGATAAACTATTTTCAGTTACCTACACCTACTTCTAATGTTTAGTTCTGAAAACAAGCTTCAAATACCAGGAAAGTTTTCCAAACTTCATGCCAATGCATATTCAAATTAAATTTCTCAAACACTGGCAAAGAGTTTCTGCTTCACGTCTCAGTCTAGGCAGCAAGAAAGGTGCTTCCGAGTTAAGCAGCCTTTTTCAGCTGCAGACAATTTAAAAGGTCCCCTAAGACCTCTCCACATTTCAGATCTGAATAAAACACAAAACAGAGGTAAAGAAACTGGGCAAGAACTAGCCATGGCAAGACACCTAGATCAGGTTTCTCGAAGCCTCTTCCAACCTGACTTTGAACAACTCCAGGAATGGGGCTTCCACTGCTCCTCTGGGCAACTTTTTCAGTGCCTCACCACCCTCACAGTAAAAAAAAAAAGCTTCCCAATATCTCATCTAAATCTTCCCTCTTTCAGCTTAAAACTATGGCCCCTTATCCTATCCCTGCACTTCCTGATAAAAAGCTCCCCCACCCCCAATCTTTCCTGTAGCCCCTTTTAAGTACTGGAAGGCTGCTGTAAGGTCTCCCTGCAGCCTTCTCTTCTTGAGGCTAAATAAACCCAACTCTCTTAGCCTGTCCTTACAGGGGAGGTGCTCCAGCTTTGTGGCTCTTCTTTGGACTCACTCAGCAAAAGCTGGATGCTGGTACTTCACCAGAAGGCATTCAAGTATAATGTAGCTTTCTCCTTATTTTCCTGAAGCAGGCTGTAAACTCATGTGTAGAAATGCCTTTAAAAAATCCTATTATGTGTCAGAGCTATATAAAACTTAGTATTTGCAAAGTGTTTTGAAAAGTATATGCAATTTTGATGGAGGTTTCTCTCTTCTTGAAAACAATTAAAGAAAAGGTTTTCAAATCATTCATTTTCCATGCTGAAACAATGCTTTGCTTCAAAATCATTAAAATTTAAAGTTAATAGAAATGAAATATTTCAGGGTCATAGGCAATATTTAACACTTCCCACAGTTCACTGTGTTTTGGTATTCTGTTTCAGTAAGGTCATTTGTACTTTGAGGTCAACCCCAGAGAATTTTCTGATTTCACAGTTCAGCTAACAAGCTCAAGCCCCTCCACCTACTCACACAGCCCTACAGCCATGGCACTCCTGCCCATTCTGTCCTGCAAAATCACACTTTCAAGGTCACTCCAGAGCACTCATGTCCCACGAGGCCAGGCTTCTGCATAAGTTGCTCAGCTTGCCAAACCTTGATAGACTCTTGATCTGAAATCTTGAAGCTATTTTCTTTGTTCAGCTAATGAACAGTATGGTGATGAATACACATAAGGCAAAATTGATCCACTTAATTCATCATTTGTACATATGTATGGATTTAAGCCCTTTTAAATGGATTCTGGGATTAAAACACCTTTACCTACATTCATGAGCTGTTAAAAAATGCCTAAGGGCATTGTGGTGAGTTTTGTCCCTTAATTTCTGAAATTAAAAGACTGACCCCATGTTTAGCATTTGCTGCTTTTTAAAAACAAGATGCATTTTGCGGGCTTATTAATTAGTGCCAATGCAAAGCTTTACTCCAGCTGCATGGCCCCATTTCCTGGGTCGCTGCAGGGGATAGGACCCCGCAAGCTGTACCCAGCCTTGTTGTAAGGAGAATAACAAAGTTGTTGCTCTGCAACAAACCTTGTTCAAGGAGGGAAAAAAAAAGCAGAAAACTAAAACTGCAACCCAGAACTTTATAGGTCAGGCAAAAACACATTAGCCACCGACATAAGCCACAAATATTGAGAAAGGAAAGGTAATGACAACCATCGAGATGCAAATTTATCAGTAGCTTTGTCTACCATTGACCCTGATTATCTTCACAACAATTATCAATATCGTATGTCAGAGTGTATATGTCCAGTACCATTGACCTGGCTCAAAACCAGCACTTTAAGTCAACTTCACGCAAAAGCAGTCCTTGTACTATAGAGAATATCATTCAAGAAGGTAGGCCATGCCAGGTACCTCTGTTAACTGCCTTCCATTTAAAAGATACTCATTTCCACCAGATCACTAGTCCTCTGGTGATTTTCAGTTTTGTTCCAGTTCATCAAACATGGATTATTCCTCTCCCCAGCACTTAAGAAGCAGAATTTATACCTACCAAACTTAGCTTTTGGAATTGCTTTTTGATTCCATCAGTTCTGCAGAAACTGGCTAGAAACCAACTAGCTCAGCCCCTGTCAGGTTTCTGACTGAGACACGTTACGTAAGTGTATTGTTAACTTTCCCCAGAGCAACCCTCACAGTGCCGTGTTTTGCATTGGTAGCTATAAAGGTGTTGATAATACAACAGTGCTTTGGCTATTGCTGAGCAGTGCTGGTACAGAATCAGGACTCTCTCTCCAACATTCCCCCCACTCAGTAGATGTGATATTCCATACCATGTGACATCGGCTCAGCAATGAAAGCTAAGAGACAGGAGTATGGAGCATTTATTATTATGACTTTGGTCTTCCAGAGCTACTGCTACACATACTGAATCCCTCCTTCCTGGGAAGTGGCTGGACATCTCCTGCTGAGGAGCAGAGAATAGCAGAGAACAAATATTTTGTTTTCCTTTGCTTCCACACATGGCCTTTGCTTTTCTTTTATTAAAATGCCTTTATCTTGATACATAATTTTTTTTCTATTTATTTTCTCCACACACACACACATGCACCTCCTACCCCATTCTGCTGAGAAGGGAAGTGATAGAGCAGCTTAGTGAACACCTGGAGTCCAGCCAAGGTCAACCCTCTACAATCAATTGCCTTCTATGACACCAAAAAATGATTTTGTCGTGCCATATAGGGCCAGGTCAGACAAACATCCCAATTACATTGAAAGAATTCATGATTTCCAACATTTCAACATTAATAAGTCAGAATTTACCTTGTCTTTGTCACTTTAGTAAACTGTTTCCTCCTGCTAACTAGTACCATCAAAAAAGATTTTTAAAGCCATATTTCCTTACAATCTGTAGTATTAATAGCAATGCAAGGGAAAAGCTTAGACACCTGCCCCTCCTCTAGGGAGCCAAACAGCTGCTGTGTTAACAGCAACAAGTCAACATCAACCCTTGCAGTTTGTTTCTCAACTGACACAGGTTATTCAAGCATCTGGAGAGGATGCACATGACATGCTGAGCCCACACCAGATGATTTCAGAGTTATTATTTATATGTTCCACAAAGGTAGCAGACATGACTGCTGCCTGAAGCATGTTTAATTGAGGAAAACATTTTGATTTTGAACGGCATCAGCGAAAAAAAAATCCAACTCAATTTTGCTAAATTGCCAGTAGAGCTGTTTTCTCCCTATGTTCAGTTCCACATAGTGACTTTCTCCCCTGTTATCCTGGTCTCTGTTTCTGTCCCCCCATGAAAATTTTACCTGCCATGGCTTGTCCTTCCCACCAGGTGACCAGTGGTGTTAAACACTTCAGAGCAAATAATTGGCCCCAATGGATCCTGTTGGCAACTTACTGCTCAGAAATACCTTCTGAGGTTTAATCTTACCAGCGTTTCAAGCAATACCAGGTTAACTGTGCATTATCTTGGTTTCTCCATTCAAATTCTCACACAAATACCAATCACAAGTCTCACCATAATTAAAATATGTATTTCAAGATCACTATCAAACAAGTTCTCAGTCAATTCTTGTACAGTTCTTGGAAAGCAAATTAGCAGAGCTTTAATACTCCCTACCCCATCACTTAAGAAGCACCCACCTTGATGATGCTGCTTGACAGCCCTTACACTGCTGGAACAGAAAGCCAGATCAGCATCATATGATGACCATCTGACCTTTACTGCAAATATAGAATAGGTATTTTGCTTGATAAGCTCGGCTTTCTTAACTACAGTTTTATTCTCCCTCCACCAACAAACCCCTACTAATCTCGAGATATCTTTCATTCCTAATGAAATTAACGAGATGTTTACTAACCTTAACTATGTCAGCCACACATTTCTCCTTACACCTTTTTGCTTCTGTGTCAACTTTCTACCATTCTTATCTTCTGATTTATATTAATTACCACCACCTCTTGACTTTCTTCCATGCGTTGTCCATGTTTTTCTAGCCATTTTCAAGGTTGCTTTCTAAACCAGACTAATTTTTTTTCAGTTAGGGTGGTGCTTTTCTTCATCTGAAGAGCTGGAAAGGAGAAAGTTGATCACTCATTAAAACGTCCTGAAATGGTTTAATAATTTAGAGTATTTTCCTCATAGGTCTTTTGAGTTTGCAGCTGGGCCACGGAGTTTAGATCCAGAGATTCAGGGACCCCTGCCATGCACATCTGTCACTGCTCCATCCTACACCTAGGGAAGAGCTGCATGGAGCTGAAAGGAGAAATGCCCTCATTATCCCAATAGGAAATAACATACAGAAAAAAGACTTCTGGCTTCCAGCTGAAATTAGTTCACAGTTTGTATCCAAGAGTTTGTGCTGACAGTAGCTTCTCTTTCAGAAATTTACTCTCTCAATAGATTTATAGGAAACAATGATATCACCTCTGAATACTGCTAGGCTAAGCAAGCCATGCTCTTTCAGTTCTGGGATGACAGTCAGTTCAGTCCTTTAATTATTCCCAGGTCTCTTTTTTTGCATTTGATTCACTGAGAGTTCATCTTTTTGCACTATGTCTGAACAGTAACATGCATCCTACATGAGCTCTCTCAAATGCCTGGCACAATAACATCGCTTCATCCCTCCACAAATAGACATCTATCTTTGCTAGAGCAATATTTATCTTTCCTACAGCCATCTCAACTTGGTTGGCCCAGAGCCACCCTATCAATTCATTCCCTCCATATCTTCATCCATCCACAAATCATTTTCCTCACCTTATTCTAGATGTACTTAATATACAAGGCACTGGGTGCATTTTGTGCTATTGTAAAGCCATTTGGGTTTTTTGTTCCAATTTTCAGTATTCACCTGTTGTGCCTTGTGATATCCCAGCTCTCCTGTTAATTCCAGCATTTTTGCAGCTTCAGCATAAGAAGGGAATGTGCTGACAAGGTCACGGATGCAAATTTAAGCCAGAGCCACCAAAGATCCATACCTGATGGGAAAACCCCTTAGTAGCCCTCATCCAAGCTCTGTACCCACGCTGCCTTTCATCAGTGTTATGCAACTGTTTGCCTGGCCACCTTGCACATCTATCAAACCCTGTAGTTGTTGCAGTCTGTCTTTGCTAATCATTTCCCATGTTGGAAACCTGCTGTACTTCCTACATCTTCTAAACAGTGAACTTGTCCTATTAAAGACAGGTGCCATGTTGGGCTGTTACAATTAATCTTTAATAAATGAATATTACCTCAGCTCTCATTCAGCATTTTCATTCCATCTTCTGCTACTACTAGATCAACCATTTCGACTATTGTAATTGAGAACATTGTAATTTAAACTGCTTACTACAAAGCACAAAGTAGAGTGATTACATCTACTGGTATTTAATCATTCAGTACTAACGCCGAAAAATAACCAAGTTACCTTTACCTAATCAACTGCTTTCTACCAGGATAAAGGAAAAAATAAGATTGCCCCACCTTCAATGACTGTCTGAGAACATCATGTACACTCAGAAATGGCACGAATATCTTACCACTGAATGGTTATTTCACTGCATGAGATAACTGACAATGTTATTCCCACTGTAACTTCTTATAAGAATGAGGCTTTAAAAGAGAGGTTGATTTTGTTCCTTTGTGTGGTTCTTTGGTCTCTTAACTATCTATATTTGCACTACAGGTCAAGATATTTGTACCTTCTACTCCCTAACTAAAAGCTATCTGTTATAAGCACTTTCAAACATTTCTCCAGTGGAGATCTTAGCAGTACAAATTAGTTCCCCATAGTAGGAAAGGAGGAGGCCACAGATGCATAATGCAAGACTCCATACTTTCTATTCCCTGCAGGTACTCACAGCTGTTTAAGCTCAAAAGAGACAGAAAATACTCCCAAAACTATTGTAGGAATTATACTTTTCAACATATGCAAGTGATTTATGAGTAAAAAGAATCAGCCACGGGGTAAAATGGACAAGGAGAAATATCATCACCTACTAAGAGAATATATAGGTTTGAGGTAGATTTTTAGCTGTTAATCAAAACCAAAAAATTAAGTGGCTAGAAACTGAAGCATGATAAACTTATGCTACTGATGAGCTTCCCGTTCTTAGCAATGAGGCCAAGGACCAATAAACGCACTTCTTTTGAAACAGTATATTGTGTTAATGTCATGTTCTTAAAAGAGAGTTGGGTTGTCTTGATAAGAGGGACCACAAAGCAACAACACAACCTTAAGCTTGATGTAGGGTTTATGGGTGTATCTTAATAATGAAGCACCACATACCTGTGCCACCAGAGATCTCATTTAGGCCCACATTTTTACTTTAGTGGTTTGGTTTGCCAAAATGCATGCTGAGTGAGAAAAGAGAGTGTTTTCTAATCTTGGCCTCTCATTTGCAACTGCCCCTTAGTGGTTATTCTCTGTAGATGATGGAGTAGCCAAGCCAGACCAGCAGTAAACACAATGAGCATCAAAACCCACTACAAATCCTGAGAAAACTGTTGACTCTGAAGACGAGAAAAGAGGAGGAAGAGGTACTGAACAACCATAAAAATCTAAGGATTAGGTAGGCCACTAGTGAAAATGTACTCCTTTTCACAGTTTTCATTTGTCAGAGCTTTACGGAGGGAGTGGGAGCTATTGTTTGTTTTCACTGACAAAGACAGCAGTGCAGAACAAACCTATCCAGAAAGGCAGTAACAGTGTCAAACATGCACCACAGATCTCTTTATAGTGTTTTATTTGAGACCATAGTAGAAAAAAAAAAAAATACAGCCACAGCCTGATATGTGTACACATGAGAACCTCCTATATTCTGAACTAAACATCTAGTATGTTTACTTTGTGCAGCTTTGCAGCCTACATTCAAGTTCTCTTCGTACTGTTCAGGCATTGACTTGGGCTTTTACATGCACTGTCTTCATTTTGACTTGGCAGCAACAGAGATGGTGACCAACTGTACCGTCTAAGGGTTTATTCAGTTTTACACCATTCGGGATTTGAAAAGTAAATGTCACTTCAATATATTTTATTGCATATTGCTGTGTGATTGCATAAGCAAAGACCCTGTCTTGTCTCTCAGGCATGCTTGAGACAGATACTTAAATTTCCATTACCAGAGTTTTCTCCCCCACTATCCCTCCCCAAGAATTCACTGCATTTACATAGATCAGAAGCGTGTCAGATCTCATTATATGAATATTGATTTCAATAAGGAAATCAATATGCATGAGGTAGCAGCATTTTCCAAATGTTTTTAAAAGTACTATAATTGAAACTTGCTCTTCAGTCGTGTGCAGACTGTGTCGATACATAAATTGCTGCTTATAAATACCATGCCATACTGGGACACTTGTGAAGCATTTTTGGGGCTCATGAAGTCTACCACAATTCATATCTCCATTTCATAAAAAGCCTTACCCTGTGAGGAGTGTTTAAGTTCCCCTGACTCTACTAATTGGTTAAACAGCATTAATATTTGAGACAGATTAATTTTAACTACTAAGGCGTGAATGTGTGTCACTGGCATATATTCTTCATACGGGATAATTTCCATGTTTTAGGAAGAGAATACAATCAGAGAGTTCCCAAAGGTAAGATGTAGAAGGAAGATTGCCCAAGGCTGCATAGGCCCACAGTCACAGACTGCCCAGTCCACACACAATTTTGGACTCAGAAGTGAGATGTCCAGTAGTGACCTCTCACATCCTGCAGTGTCTCAATGTAGTGGGGTTTTCCTGGTGGAACAGGAAAAGGTTTATGTGATCAGGTTTATTTGGGTAGAAAGGGAGACGTCCTGGAGTAAAAGGAATCTTGGACCATAGGATCTCACTTGAGAAATGGCGAAGACTCAGTTTTCATTAACTATGTTTGCATCATGTTTATAGGGCTATTTGAGTTCTCTCTCACTCAAGTGACACAAGGCTCTCAATATTAAGTTAGAGTATGTGCAAAGCCTGATATTTGTTTTGAACCACGTTTCATGGAAATCAGATCCTTAAAAAAATAATAATCATGAAACTATACTGATTTAAGTAGCTGCATCTCCAAAGGTTAAATATATTATCATACAGACTCTCATGGCTAAACAAATATAAAGAGTAAGAGCTTGCCTTAAAGGTATTCCAGATGCCAATATATTATTATTATTATGAGATACAAAGTATACGAAAGAAGAGTCATATTTTCTTTGTAATTACTAGGGTGTGACAAAATCTAAATACACCTTCTATACACTGATTGCAGTATAAAAACTTGTACTTCATTCTCATTTAATCACCAGGCATGTATCATTTAGCCAGGTATTGAGCAGAAAGAGGCAGTTAATCTCTCTGCTTCTGAGTTTGTTGAAAATGCACATAGTTTTACATATTGGAACTCTGAAACTTTGCCATTCTTTAACAAATGAAGGAACACCAAGCATAAAAAGCAAGAAAAGTATGCGCATGTCACTTAAAGTTTCCATCCTTCACAGCCCTCACGTGTAATGCAATCCAGTATCTATATGTAAAAATTTAATGAAGACAATATCACCAAAACCACAAGCTTTTTTCAACTCAGAGCCTGCATGCTCTCTCCTCCGGGGAAATCATATGGAAGCTGAAGGCACTAAGCATTTTGCTGGATCAGGGCTCCAGTATAAACCAAAATACTGAGCTTCTGTGATACTTGAACAATCTGGACACATTCCTCTGAGCACTAACAAACAGTGGCAAAGCAGTAAATATCAGCTTTTTGGGGGACAACAGTCATTTTTTTATTCATTTACTCCCATGTCCTTCAGGACATTTCCCAAAGGCTTTTTCAAAATAACAAGGATGTGATATTTGAGGACTAACATTTGATGGACCAGCATTACTTCTGTGGAGATTAAAGTGGAGGGCACAGGTTGAAGAAAAACTGGTCCACAGGTTATTTACATTTAGCATCTGCTGAGCACCAACAAGATGAGTCCTTGGGAGCTGTTTTACAGATTTTCTTATTCAAACCTATCCAACATGGTGGATCCACCTACAAACACCCAATGCATTATGAGGAAAGGCTGTAGATTTACACCACCTTGAGGACAATGAGCTAAATCACTACCTGGTTTCAAATCTACAAGAGGGTGGATTGAGTAAACTCAGCCCAAATCATGCTTAGTTCAGTTCTGCATAGCGGCTGAGTAAGGAAGTTATGTGACTCAAAAAAATTAATTACTATGTTTTTGTTTTACAGGTACTAAGATTTTTGATGACAAACAACATTTTTTAAAGTGTGCAAATCATAAGTGAGGACAAGGCAGCAGCCAAGACTTCTGCCAAAATCTCAACTTTACGTGACAAGCAAAATGAATTAATCCTAGCAGAATCCCTCACCAGGCTGCATTTCTCCAGTACTCAAGCTGCTTAATCTGAACTGTGGACATAGCTTCATTGACAAGAGCACATTTACAAATAAGTATCAATTTTCCTAACCCTGAGTCATCTGAAGCCCTAGGTTCCACACTGACTTCCTGTACAAAGACTGAGTTTCCTTACTACTGTAAAACTGATGGAAATTAAGATGCCCTATGCAAAGGCTTTGAAACTTATCCAGTAATGGAATTGAATGTAATATTGACCACTTTACTGGTCCTCTCCACTGTAAATATACTAGAATGCTGCTGAAAAAACATCAGTTTTGTCTACTGAACTCTTATCCTTGGACCAAATTATAGTGAACTCACAAGAATTAATACCCACAGATCCAGCCTCCAAACAATACAAGCATTAAGCTAGGTCTGTCATAAATCTGAAAGAATCATCTCCCTTCTACATGTGTTTTAAAGGTATTTGCAATAAATTAACTAGTGGAGGCCATATCAGTGGCACAGAGACAGTATCATGCATAGCCAAATAGTAGAACCGGGTATATTGCAGCACTGATCATTGCTTACTGAAATGATAAAGGCTGGAGCTTCAGCTGCACAGCCAGCAAGACACGGGGCAACCACACATCACAGCAACATCCACTGGGTGCTCACTGACTGCAATGATACCACAGCCCCCAGGTAACAAAGGTGAGGAGCTACACTAAGAGCCCAGCTTAAGCACATTACTCTTCCAAAGACAGCTTTGCCTTGGTAAAATTAAATGATTTAACTTAGGGTTTGAAGTTTTTGTTCCAGTTTTGGTCATTTCAAGATGGGGGAGCAAAGTAATGATGACATAACATAAAGGATTATAAATGGCCTGTAGGAAGGAAAAATTGTTGCCTTGAGTCATGCTATAGCCTAAATTTTTTTTCCTTTTGAGGCCAACCCAAAAATAGATCTCCTAGGACAGATCTTGAATTGTTCAGACATGAAAATCCCAACAAACAAAAATTTTGCCCAAGTATCTAGAGCTATAGGAATTAACCCACACCTGGTTTGTGTCTATTTCAGCTGTAATGTTGACAATTTAATGTAGTTTGTGTTATTTCTACTGTATAACCATATTCAAGATTTCTGCTTTTACAGGAAAAACATGTAGCTTCATCATGATCTCCTAGGCCAACAGGACAGCAATCTCAGAGGGAGAAAATATGACCAGCATGAGGTTTAACATTGAATTAACAATCATGGCCTAAAATTCTCTGCACAACGAACTGCTGCACATTACACTAACTTTCTATTTTAGGATAGAAAGCCTTTCTGCTTTCCCTTATTCCTCCAGACTGTTTTTCTAATCCCCTTGCATTGGCCTCCAGAGCCTGTTTGGAGCAACATTGTGAAGCAAATGACCAGACATAATGACTTTCCAAGGTCCTTGTGATTCCTTATTAACATTCAGTTAGCATAAGTCCTGACTTTATTATTGACTACATTGAATACACAATACACTGACCTCTGCCATCTGCAACTAAATCTCTTCCTGCAGATCTATCAAAGTGATTTCATACACAGAGGAAGTAGAAGAAAACAAAGCAGTAGCTACTTATCTTTTTTGTCCTGAGAAACTTTAACGCTCTGTGGGAAAGACTGCTTCCCCTCATGGTGTTTACAACCAGCAGTGTTCCACCCTTTTATTGCTGTTGCTAAACACTGGAGCATCATCTCAAACATTCAGGGAGGAGAGGAAGTGCCATACAAAACCCCACATTTTTACTTTTATGTTGGTAGAAGCAAAGTAGTGACAGAGAACCTCAGTGAGACCTTGTTTTAAATGCATGCCTTTAAATTTCTTGTGAAAACAAATGTTTAAGTTACTATAAATGTTTTAGCATCTTCAAGTAGTAAGGCAGGCAGTACGTGGGCCACAAGACAGTGCATGACAACAATAATTTCTGTTCCACAAATAGCTAGGGACATTTTTCTATTTCTAACATTCTTTTTTTTTTTTTCATTCCTAAAGGCAAATTTGGTGCACAAAAAACAGCACTACAAGGAGAAAACAAGATCATCCTCATGGCAAATTTGGATGCAAACCTCAGCAGCTTCATTTCAGCCACGTTGAGGAACTTGGAATGAGCCACAGGTGAGCATTTCAGCTTAAGCAACTGAGATGTTGGACAAGACAAAGAGCCAAAAGTGCATGTTCCAAAAGCTTGCTAGTGCAGACTCACCAGGGGTACTTGTGGGCAGCAAGTATTATTTTATGAGAACACAGGATTAGGAAACTTTTTTCCAGAAAGCTGTCAAAATATGCTCTTACGTGTATGCTCACCTGATGGGTTGATCCTCTTACCCTGAGTACAGGAGACCAGAAGAAGACCCACTCTGCTCATTTGGTTTAACAGCAATCCCTTCCAAGACCTACAGAATCAGATACAGTGAACGACCAGTCCTCATCTCTACTGTCACCTAATCAGGTAGCTAAAACTACCCTTTGAAGAGCTCATGTTTAAGTATTGCCACATCTTTCTTTCTATGTTCCACATGGAGCTCAGGAATGAAGTCCCATTTTCATCAGCCTTCCTGGAAACTCAAATTAAAAAAAAAAAATCTTTTACAAATCTCCATTAACTGTCCTGGGGAGGGAACTTGTATTTCATTGACTGTAGTTTATGCAAATAGCATCAGAGGAATTAACATATTGGAAGGAGCTGACATTTGTCCTGATATATTGAATCGTTAGCATGACAGAATCACTTAAGCTGGATCCACTAACATCAGGTTTCCTCTCATTATTGACCCCTGCAGACTAGGCCTGACAAGTGGAACTGCTGCAAAGTTCATTAATAATGTGAAATAAATCAATTGTTCGGGAAATACTGAAAACAGATGACACTGAACCCAGACTTTTTGCAAATTCAGCACATATCAGTTTCTATCAAGGACACTAGTTATAACAACGTCCTTTTCTGACCTATATTCAGGAGCTATGCTTTACTCCTAGGCAAGTGCTCACAGGGATACTGGGAATGGTGCCATCACTGGAATAATGTCCTTCACTAGAAAATGAAAAGGAATATTATCTCATACACACCAACACAGATACCTGTAGACATTTTAGCTTGCTGATTGACACCCTCAGAATGGATTATGGGCAGGATGCATGCGCCAGAGCCAGGCTTTGTTTTTGTCCAGAAGGAGTGGGGAAATGTGTCTTCTGACTGACTGGCCAGGCTGCTTTTCCCAACCCAAACACTGCCTAAGCTAACAAAGACCTTATAACCTACAACGGCAGAAAAGTCTATGCTCAAGCAAAAGTTAGAAGAAATAGACATACTGAGGAGAAAACTGACAATCAAGTTCCCCTGTGCTACTACCAGAATTTAGGGCACACAAAGCAAGTAATTGACTTGATTAATGCCGCTTTTTGTTGCTCACAAACTGTCCATGAACAGATTGAGATTTTCATTAATATATTCATGGTTCAAACTTAGTCCAGTTTCAGATAATTTTTTGAACAGCTTTATGGAGATGTTTAATTTGTTCTGCAGACTGCAAGCTGTCTGGTACTATTTGACACATGGTAATTAAAGCAGAATGCATCTGAAAAAGCTATTGGTGCATGTCACATGGCATTACTCAGCCTTTGATAAGGTGAGTTTAACTCAGACAAAGCAGAAACTATATCAAAATCTGAGTAGCAGTTGGGCTCCCAACACCCTCCACCTGGCAAGGGGAAAGGGAAATGAGAAGAAAAGAATTATGGGCTGGAAAACTAAAGCTACAGCTTTAATGAAATAATTATAATAATAAAAATAATAAGACAATAATAAAATATATACAAATATATGAAATTGCACGCCCACCACTTGATGACTGTACATCACCACAAATGCTGTAGAGCAGACACAAGGGAAAGTGTCTGAGGTTAGGAGGGAGCTGGGCTCAGGAACTGGATTCAGAAACGCATGGCTATAGGATCAGGGTCAAAGAGACAGTTGAGGTCCTCACTCTTGTGAACTCTCAGTTTTATACTGAGTATGATATATATGGGACAAAATACTCTGTCGGCCAGTTTGAGGTCACCTGTCCTGGCCACCCCTCCCTGCAGGTGCAACCTTTTTCAACTCACTGACTTGATCACCCTGAGGATGGCCTTGGTTTCTATAGGAATAAGCATAACCAATGGCCTTTCTGCATACCAATGCCCAACTCTACCACTTCTGAAAAACATGCAGTTAACTTTCAGAAAATTAAGTACTTAGACAAGACTTGGCTGAAGTCAGAAAACTGATTCTGTTTTAGCTCAAAGCACAACACAAGCTTACTAACAAACCTAATTCCTCTGAACAAGTTTCAGCATTTTGGAGTAATTATAATGAATTCTCCCTTAATACAATTATGATCAGGCTGTGTTTTAATTGTTTATCCAAAGTTTTTCCTCATAAATACACGTACATGAACGAGTTTGAATCCAATCATTCAGTGAAACTAGTGAGATTTTTTTTGAAGTTCATTTTTCTTAGCTCTTCACAAATTCTTCAGTCACAGAAACACTAGAGGGAGAGAAAATCAGAATCGGCAAACTAGCAGCAATATAATTAGGTTTTGCATTGGAAGAACACTAATTGAAATATTCTGTGTAACATACAATTCATGATCTTTTCAGAAGAAGATTCAGTAACAATGATCATGCAAAGTTTGCTGTAGGGACTGAACAATCACAAGATTTGATCACAGGTAGAAAGAACTGTTTTGATATCCTGTTATTACTTTCCCTGATTATGCATAATGACAAATTAGGGCTGTGGCTAAAACCTGCCCAACAACTAAAATTTTAGGTTTAGGATGAAACAGCATTCCTTTCCACCTTCAAAGTTTGTAACATGCTCTGAGCTGAGCTAGTAAAACTGCTTTGCATAATTTCATACACAAGTTGGAAACCAAATGCGTGAAATCTATTTTAAATTGCTTGTTAACATTTACTTGTGATATAAACACTTCCTTTGGAAATCCAAGGCTTAATTTAAATCATTCAGACATCAAGTAGTGCAAATAGTGTGGGCAGTGTGCTTGCACCCACTAAGGAATCAGCATACTGGTGATCACAATTTTATGATCACACAGTGTTCTTGGGAATCTCTGTTGGCACAATCACAATTTTTTTTTTAAAAGACCTGATCTTTGTGCAAAGATTAGTCCCTGAAAACTGCTGCATCAGTAAAAAGAGTTGCCAGCAGGACAAGAGACATGACTCCCCTTGACTCAGCCCCCGTGAGAGGCATCTTGAGTGTTGAGTTCAGTGCTGTGTTCCCAATACAAGACAGATGTTCACTTTCAGTGGTGAGTCCAGAAACCACTCAAAGATGATGAAAGGCCTGCTCACACAAAGAGAATCAGAGAGTTGGGACTATTCAGCCAGGGACAGAGAAAGTGTGTAAAGCAGGAGGCGGCTACTTTAAGTGGCGCCCAGTGACAGAACAAGATGCAACTAGCATTAACAAAATAGAAGGAAGTTTCTTCTTAAGGCAAAAAAAAATTCTTTCTAAGTACAAGGGCAGTTGAACAGTGTAACACCTTGCCCTAAGAAGTTGTAAAATCTACACCCATGCCCATACTGAGAAAACAACTGACATGATCATGGGCAAGCTGTTCCCTCTGGCCCTGTGTGAGTAAGGGTAGGAGTGACCATTTCTGGAGGTGCTTGCCAGTCTCAGCCACTCTGATTTTATGCTAACAAATACATCTGCTCAAGGCATCTAACAAAGTTATTACATATCCTTCCCATTTTTCCCTTTATACTTCTCTTTTACCTCCAGTATTTGCATTTCACTTCCTTTCTTCCTGTTCCCTTTTGGACTTTTTCTTCCTTTCTTTGAAGTCTTTCAGTTTCTCATAAATAGAAGCAGAGCTTTCAACTCATGCAAATTAAGACTTGGCTTCCATGCACAGGACTATTGTTATAGATTTAAACTGATCTAATTTGCTTATCCATAACACTGTCCTGCACAGTCACACAGGTCTTGCAAACCTTCAGTCACATTCTTACTCTAAACTCCAAGCATGGCAAATATTAGCATTAGGAGAATTTGTGAATCAAGATCTGAAGCCACAGCTTCACTACAGTTGACACTAACTTGCATCATTCTAATGCAAAGCTGAACATTGAATATGGTTATCTACTGTTGCTTTCCATGCAGGTATAGCAACGAACTCTCAAAACACAAATTTAAAAGTCTTAGTTCTTATTTTAGTTGAAAAAAGGAATCAGTAGGAAGTAAACGGTCTTGTGCTCAAGGTCACACAAGCAGTTGATAGCGATAAACCCAGGAGAAAATGTACTTCTGAAATCACTAAATACAAAAACATTCTTTCTCGCAAACTGGTTCTTTGGCATATTATCACTACCTGAAGGAGTCTGCAAACTGGCCTAAGATCACATCATGACTGAGGATCATGCTGGTAAACTAAAGAGTAGATGAAAATGTTCTTTTGTGCACAATAGTTCCTGCTCTTGGCCTTTTCTTCTACAACCTTACACTTGTCAAGCTTTAAATTATTGATCCTGTTATTTCTGTGCTAGCACTTTGATTCACCATCCCCCAAAATTATAATTATGATACTGTCATGACTGCTGTGGTCTCCATCATGGCCTTCCAATCAGGTTCTTTTCATTGGTTCATCGTTCTTTACTCTATTGATTACTTTCATCATCATCTTTCCTCCAGCTTGTACAGACCTGATGAGGACAGGTAGAGGAAACACTGCAATGCAGAGTCAGCTGTTTGCTTGCAGATTTGAAAGGCAAAGCATTCCAGGAAGGTACCTCAAGTGTTCAGCCAAGTGCATGAGCTCTGTCAGTGTATGTATAGAGAGCATCCAACTATCTTGCATCCTCTTTGTGATTAGGAGGACAAGAACGTGCAGCTAAAACTCATCTCTTATTACCCTCTTGGTATTTTGATATTATAAGCTGTGCCTCAAGGCATTTAAGCTTTGTGTGCCTTCATCACACACTGCCTCCTGAAATTCACTTGTTTTAGAAAACCTTAGACTCAAGCTTCTTGCGCATGAGTATCTCTTATGGGAAGGTCAGGCACATATGGTGGCCGAACTGGGCCCTCTGCAATCCTCTCCACTGACACATTATCCCGTATAAGAAAGATCCAGATCTTTCCCACTTACATTTCTCCTCCATTTGACCACCACTGAGACGTAGATCCATAAATCTTGCACTATTGACATTTACAAAAATGCAGTCTGCTCTGGACCGTAGTTTGATTTCATATGGAATTTTAATTGCCGAAGCTTTTCTACCAAAAAGTCAAAGCACATAGTGCAGTACTATAGTACTACTAAACTCTGACACTTCTCCTAGTCAAACTGAACCACTACCACTGATTTATTACATTCATATGGTCACACCATTGACTTAATTCCAAGTAACATCCTCTTTTCCAGCTAGGCTGCCTTAGTGCGGCACTAAAGCCTGGACTACCTGAAATGTTCTTTAATTAAAACTCAAAAGTAGGTACTGCAAGAAAAGTCACCTCTATATGCTGCCTTCAAACTCACACCTCTATTTATGTATTTTGAAAGCAGCACTGCAATTTCTTCCCTCAGCAAGTAATTTAGAAGGCAAACTTTTCTTTGCACCTGGAACTAAACACATGCAGCTGAAGCTCTCTGTTAAGCATTGCAGTCCCAGCAACTTATCCTTTCAGAAGCAGAGATGTTTGCTCCTGCTTTTTTTTCATTCAATTTGAACCACTGTAATGCCCTTTTTGCCTGTGTCCCTGAACACACAATTAACAGACTGCAGCTGGTACCAAATGTTTCTGCTGGGATACTGAATGGCACCAGATGGAAAGAGCACGTAATTCCACCCGTCTCCACTGGCTGCCAGTGAAAGTTCACATTAGCTTCAAGGTGCTCTCCCTGACTTACACAGTCTTTTCAAATCCTCAGTCATACATCCTCACTGATGTGATAGTCTTTAGTATCATTTCATACTTTTCTGCAGTAATGCAGTGACAGCTGCACTACTAAGTGTTCATGCACCACAGAAGTGGACATGACTGAATAAAATATAAGGTGACAACATCAGAACAAAATGTTTTCCTTTTTAATAAATCTTTTAAAAAGACAGTTTTAAAAAATGATTTCTATTAAAAGTATCTAAAGCAATGGACGCAGGTGAGCTTTGCACTCTTCAATAGATGATCTTTACTGTGTCCCACGTACTCAAATTACTTCAAACAAAAAACCAATCTAACTAAACTCGCGTTATTCACATTTATAGAAGTTCAGTCTGTTCTGAACTGTAGTTTAACTTCATGTCGATTTCTTTTTATTGACAAAGCTTTTCTACGAAAAAGTTAAATCACATAATACAGTACTAGAGTGCTACTTTTTGTCAGATCTCTCTTGCCCTGTGAATCACTGGCTGAATTCCTCAGTGATGCTGCTGTTTGGCATGTGCCTAGGCAGGAGAGTCATCCTTTGTTTTTGAATTTCTACTCTGAATTTACCACAAGGATCATTATGACACATGGTGGAGGAAAAAAAACCCAAAACATAGGTGTATCAAAGCCAGCTTACTCCACCACGGTGGAAACAGGTAGAATTTGAGACCTTGCATGGTTTTTGAGCCCTCAGTTATCTACTACACATCAGCACAGCAACATCAGCGCTCAACACGCTGGTGACAGCAGCTACTTGTCAAAGCCTACATTAAGAGCTCAGGATTGCTTTACCAGAAAGTAAACCAGTCATTTTGCCATCTATTTTGTCCAAAACCAAATCCATTCCTGAGTCAGGACTACTTGACCTTTTCTTCAGAGGAGGAGATTTCCAATGAATATACAACGTGTATCAAGTGAAGAGAAAACAGGAGAAGGCACAGAATGAGCAAGGGATATACAAAGTTATAAGGACATCATTTCATCTGAAATTAACTCTGGTCTTGCCACATCTCAACATCACTAATGGAAGTATCTATCTACCCAGTGACTAGCTTGTTAACTGACTTCCCCAATAAATTCCTTCTACAGGTTAGCTGAGGCTCAGAGAAGGCTCCAAAGCAAATGAGAAGTGCCAATGGAAACTAGACTCAAGAGCTTTGCATCTTAAGCTACTCTTTAACCAAGCAGGCCACGTTGCGTTGCTCAGCATTGACAAATACCTTGCTGGTGTGCAATTACAGTGGGCTGATGTCATGCCCAAAGAAGCTCAGCTATGACAGCATGGGGCAAGAAGGCTGGATAAAGTTCCCCATGGGTTTTATGAACTCAGGAAGCCTCTTGAAAGGTACTCTAGTTGACTGGAGTCCTCAGTGGCGTAGAATCTGCCAAGTTCAGTGGGCTAAAGCATCCTAGGATAATGGCTTTCAGGATTTCTGAGATTTTCCTGCAGCTACAGTTCACAAATTGAGCCAGTTTTGTGGAACAATCAGATAAACTCCCTCAGCTTCAGTAGGGATTTGTGCTCAGTTACAAATCTCAGAAATTGGCCTGAGTTATCTTTTTTTTTTTTTTAATCATGCAATGAAGACAAAACAGCTCCCACAATTGTAACAGCTCTCAGAGTGTTTTAATAATGGAAGACAACTGAGAACAGCCTGGCCTGGATTAGGGCTCGCACTCCACAAACTCAGCAGATGCCTGCCACTTGCACACAGTTGCCTTCTCTACAATAAAAAAATACAGTGGTGCCATCCCTCGCCTGCTTCCTAATGTGGGTGAAGTCCAGATTGGCATACTAACTGTATCCTGCATGTAATCACAAATCTTTGCAGGTTCCTTTCTATGTTCCTCATCTCATCTTCTCCCTTTCTCTTCATTAGTTGGTTCTATAGTCAATGTAGATAATTGTGCTACTGTAGAATCATTTTTGCTAACTACTTCTACTGTACCACACAGAGCACATTGAATATTTCAGAAAACACAGTTGTTCCCATTTTTCCATCACCGTATTTTTTAAGTAACCAGTAACTAGTACTTTTTGAGCGCCTAGTACTTGTAGTACAGGCAGTCATAAAAGGGCTTTGTGCCCCAAACCACGTTCACAATGACAACCAGCATTTCAGAAGCAGCAAGAGGAAAGGAGTGCCTCTGCCTTGTCACTGAGTGAAGCCACCAGGGCATCATGTCACGTGGCTACGCAGAGAGCAGCATAGTATAGGACTGACCAAAGACAATCCGAATAAATCACAGAAAGGAATTTTGTAGGAAATAGAGGAACGGAAAGGAAAAAAAGGATGAGTATGGTCCAGAAGGTCTTCTGTGCAGTGCAGAGCCAAACAGCTCCCTGTAGGATCCCTCACATCAGATCTTCTCAAAGCTACTTAAAAAGTCTCCACACCTCCAGCATCAGCTCCATCAAGACTCCTATGACAGACAGGCTGCTGCCATACTGCAGCTCCAGCATCCTGAATCTGCCTGCATGAGTTAGAAACACATCAAGAAGCAGACAAAGCTGAAAAGGCAAAACAGGGAATTTCATTTGACCAGGTCAATCATTCTCTTCAGGTATCTGGAGCAAATTTCAAAGCTACTGAACCATTAGTTCCAATTCATGCCAATGTGAAGGAAACTTTAAATTGTCTCAACACAGAAATGGGGAAGTTAAGATTGAGGCATGAGCCTAGAGCAAGTCCCACTGGAAACTGGTGAAAATAAGCTGGCTGTGTATATAAAGGCACAAGGCTGTGTGCCGAGAAGCATTTGTTCAAGCATCCAAGAAAGCTGCCTTTACTTCATTCCCAGGTAAACATGCCATTGAATATAGCCAATGGCATTCTCAAGAGCTGCAATGAGGATGCCTAGCTTTTTAAATATCAGGAAAATCTAAATTAGCACAGGGCTATATCTAGTGATCACAGACTGAATTTCCTCCTGTGCATCATTACATCATTTTAGTTATTTAGCCCCTCTACCCATTTTGCCACAAGCATCCCCTCATCCTGCACCTTTACCTTGCCTTTATGCTTCTGTTTACAGCTACATCTTCTTTTAACCTTCCTTCAGAAAAGTTTGCTTTTCTCACACAGGTGGCTCTCTGCCTATCTTTATCCAGCAGACTTTATTATCAGCAAAACCCAAAGAGACAAATTCATCCTTTGTGCTGATGCAATTGACTTGTCATCTACTTTTACAGCTAATTAGCTCTTTAGTAGATGATGGCAGATGTCAAAGGTCATCTGATAGCTGATCCTGCTAAACTGACAGTAAATATTTCTTTCCAATTGTATGTGATTGCCTCTTACTGCTACCTTCTCTCTCAAATTAACATTGCACATTTAACCTATTTATTCAGAAGGGAGAGTATTAAGCCTGGATTTAAAAAATGACAGTTTCATAAGGCACAAGCACTGAGAACAAAATCTTTCACTGAAGATCTGACCTAGCAGGTGAGGATGCCAGCATTGTCTCATTAGACCCTGGTAACAGTGGTCTTAAGCCATGTTTTCCCTTGACATTTGCAGCTTTTAATATCATTATCTATGGACTATGTATTGTGTGTTACAAGTACTATATATGTACATGTTGTTAATTGGTAAGCAGCTATGCCCAGGGGACACCAGCAGGACACAGAACAAAATTAAAAGTCTCCACCTCAAAAGATTTATGAACTAATCACAATGGCAGAACTTCCCTGGGACGAACTACCAAGCAGCAGTGAGAAGCAATCCCCTCCAGCTGCAGGGTAGCTTGGGAAAAATTGGTTTAACACTGCTGCTCAACTTAATTTTTTTTACACTTAGTATAAATGAGTGTGAAGGATGAGATTCGGATGCACCAACTCCTAGCTGCCATTCCGTGTTCAGTCCTCTAAACACTCACTCACCAGATATCAGCAGATACACTCATCATCTTGTATCTGGTGTTTGACTGACAAAGTTTCTTGTCTTCATAAATAGATGCACTTTTACAACAAGATTACACGCACGCACAAACAAAACTATACCAAAAATCCCAGCAGGTGATATCATTTAACTCTGTATAAAGTTATTTCTGTAGCACAGCAAGAAGGGGGAAAAAAACAATCAAAAAAAAAAGGAGCTTGATACTTAGACTTACCAGCAAACAAAGGACGGAATTTTGTTTCCATTTTGTTTTGTCCCTTTTTCAGGACATTGGAAATCTCAAAGCTGAACTTTATCTAAAAAGCCTAAACATGCACACAACTTCAGGTTAAAAAAAGCCCTATGCATATGAAAATGAAAACTTCTTGGTACAATGGATCAAAGCACTAGCAGTAGTTTTCATCCAAGAAGTTTCTTGCAACATTTTATCTTTACTGTATTCAGTAAAACCCAGCAAGGACACAAAGAATACTTCAGGACCCTGCTTAGCACTTAGCACCTAGAGCAGGGCTTTGCCACCTCTTCCCTTCCAAGAGGGGACTCACCCAGTCACCTGCATTTCAGTAATACGCATTTTTTCAGGATAAAACAGGAAGGCTGTATGTGCTCTATAGCAAAGATACACCTTTGGCTAACAGGAATGATACCTTCCAACATCTGTCTGTGAGCTCCCATCAGAACCCCAAGAGGCGTCTCCAGTATTTTGGCAGTTGAGGGCTCCCAAAGACAGCCACATAACCCATAATAGCTGTGTTTCCAGAGAAATTTCCGTATATGTGTCTTTCTAACAGCAGCACCACAGGGGCTTTATGCTACAACAAGCCGGTGGTGCAACACTGCTGGGAGGCACAAGGGACTGCCCTCAGGCTACTCCTAAACTGCACAAAGGGATAAGGCAGGACCAGGGAGCTGCTCGAGGCTTGGGAGGCTGCCTAGGGTGGGCAGATCTTATTCCTGTGCAAGATAATACAGCACCACATGGTCAGGTAGCACCATAACAGCTGCATCTGGCTATGAGAAACTCCATACTCCAGCCCAGTCAAAGGGAGTTACAAGCACAAAGAGCAGAGGATGGTACTGTGGCTACACAAGCTGTGCTGAGCAGCAGCTTTCATTTAATCAAATGTTATCTCCAGAACCACAGCTACAGCTGAGGCCTCCAAGAAACACAGCTTCTCCTGGGAGCCCTTTGCCCATGCTTCAGTGAGAACATCAGAATATTTGCCTGTGTTATGTGCCAACAGTTTGGTTTTGTCCCCAGCATCTCAGCTAGTGGAAAGCAGCAGCCTGCAAGGTGATGGAGAAGAACCAATACTAAGCAACATTCAGTGCTCCCTGGGGTCATCAGGAGCTCTTCTCCACTGGAAACCTTTCCTGTTTACACCACTTGGATAGCTTTATTCTAATATGAAGTAAGTTCAAGAGACCATGATGGTTAAAAAAAAAAGCAAAATTACACAGTTCTACATGCAAAAGACGGGAGGGAATGCCTATAAGACAGCTATGGGCTGCTGTTTCCAGCCATTTTGGTGGAGTCACGTTCTTGACACAAAATACCTTTCAGTGACTGTTTTGTGCCACTAGACAATACCTAGATGGCAAACCCCAAGACATAATGCATCTTTTCAAGCCTTCTTTGGGCCTTACATAAGTAGAAGGACTAAAAATTAATTGTTTTTCTGTTACTATTGATTATCATCAACCTTGTTTCTAGGGTACTTAATAAAAAGTATCTTATTGTTAAATAGACACGTAATAAAAAGAGTTTGTCATGTGTTTTTAGCTTGTCTAGAGCTTCAGTAAATATTTGCTGCTCTGGCTCTGACCAAAATGTTTGCTGGGATTCCTACACAGATGTTTAAGAATATAAAAAAATATTTACATTTTCAATAGACAACTATCTTCATCTCTAAGTCTGTACTCAAAACATCACACCACCCTGAACCTAAGCAGCCCAAGACAAGCCGTGCAATTTCTCCATGCCACAGCGCAAAGGGTTCATGACCCTTTTCTGTGATTCAACTCTACATAAACTGCCTTAGATCAAGGACCCTTTTGCAACTGGCCTGGCCAAGACGGTTACGCTTCTATCCATCTGATTTTCAAGTATACTTCACATTTAACTGAAGACATTACTGATGGGTTTGTTTTTGTTTCGTGGGACAGAGGGAATTATAGACTATCTTGTGCAATGCTGCCCCAATATTTTTCAGCTGCAGTCAAAGAATTAGCATGCAAAATTCTGAACAGTCATTGTTAATTTTTGCCTTAATTTGATGGCCCAGCTGCAGAGGACAATGTAAATGTGTATTGGAAAAGGACAGCCAATTTTTCAAAGCATTCAGTTAAATAGCTTTGGAAAATCTGTAATCAAGCGTATATTACCAAAACTTAAATATTTACTAAATATAGAAGAGTTGTTTCTGTCAGTTGCTAGAAGAAATATCTTGAGAAAAATTTTACCTTCAAACATCGCGCAGACAGAACACTCACTACTTTATATAAGTACTTCTTTAATATTAGAGATTTCTGGCATTCACAGCTGTCTTCAGTGGCAATTGCTTGAAAATCATTTTGCTATTCTTTCTGTATTAAGAAATCAATGCCCCTTTTTTATCATTTATCTATCCAAAGATCCTCCTAATTTATTACCAGTTCATTAATGTACTGCCTACTACCTTTCAAGATCATTAAAGAAGTTAAATAATATCTTAAACCTTCTTCCTCAGCATTTTGTCCCTTCAAGCTGTATCGTATATACGTGATTAAATTCAACTTACTCGTTCAAGTCTGATCACTCCTCACCTCTCCTCATTTTTTCTTAAGGGGATAAGATTTGAATTTCCAATGCCATAATTTTAAGTATAACTAATCATTTCTTCATAGAATCATAAAGTTTGGAGAAGACCTCTAAGATCATCAAGACCAATTGTTAGACCAACATCACCCTGCCTACTAAACCATGCCCTGAAGTGCCATGTCTAAATGTTTTTCGAACACCTCCAGGGATGGTGATTCCACTACTTCCCTAGGCAGCCTCTTCCAAACTTTTCTTTCTTCTTCTAGAGGTAAGTTGTCCTATACCGTCTCTTCCTCTCAAGCAGAAAGGCATTGGAAAATAATTCTAAAGCTCCAGCACGATGCCATTGCCTCTCTGTCCCAAATTTCTGTGGTTGCTTTTGTGCTCCACTTCAATAACCATATGGGTGAAAACAAAACAGGGCCTATCACTAGGTTCATCTCTCCACAGAGAGGATCTAACTCTTTTTCCTCATCTTCTCTGTATCTCATATACTTTGTTCATGTCATCTTCTGTCCTCGGCCCCAGATACACATCCCTTAGAGATCCTCAGAGTGTGTTGGTCCCCTCTGCCAGCTGAGCCAATGGATTTATTTCTCTAGATCAGCAGTTCAATGTGGTGATCTGCATATGAAGCACTGGCCTCTCCTTGCACTTATTCATGCTAACACTGTATAGTTACTGTTTCTTCTTTTAAAAGATCTTTCTTATTTCATCATGAGACAGAACACTGGAACAGGCTGCCCAGGGAGGGGTTGAGTCACCTTCCCTGGAGGTGTTTAAGGGATGGGTGGACAAGGTGCTGAGGGGCATGGTTTAGTGATTGATAGGAATGGTTGGACTCGATGATCTGGTGGGTCTCTTCCAACCTGGTGGTTCTATGATTCTATGAACACAAGTTTGGAGCCATTCTGATGCCTACGCCACTTCTGCTTTTTCCATATTCTTGAGGTTGCCTTTCCAGTTCACAAACAGGCCTATTTTTATATGCAGTCCTAAAACCCCAGAAAGCCTCTCATATCATGTCAACAAGACTTTCATTCAGTCATGGAGTAGAAACCTTTGCCTTAAATTAGGAACTACTTCAATGAGGGATGATATGCCAATTCCATCAGCTACAGATAGCCTGTATTAGTTTATCACTAAAACTGCAGCAGCATAGAAGACTGTCACATCAGATTAAGATATTTTGTCTAACTTAATTTACATACTGCAGATTTAACTACTTCTTTCTCCATTTTCTCTCCAATTGCTCAACACGCTTGGGAGCTCTCTCTGCAGACGGTCCAGCCCAACTCACCAGCAGAGTCCATTATAACATATTAGGTTATTCTCTGACATTTCTCAGAATAAAGTTACAATTTAATGCCAAAACACAAGATTAAATGCTTAGCTCTAAAAATCATGTTCAGTCAGTGTTCAAAGGAAAGTGCTTTAGTGAATGAGATGCAGCAAACTCAGAAAACACCTTCCAAAGTTCTGGCTGCTGCCAGGATAGCATGCCAGCCTGCTGAACAATACAAGTGCCCTATTCTCATTTCCACCCTCTGACACACAATCTGTCTTTACTACAAGTCCCTATCTGGCAGGCTAAAATGAGCAGGAAAAATGACAAAGTTATGTTCTGACAAAGAGCAATCCTTGGTTCTAACCTGCAGGCTGTCTAGAGGAGATGAGAGGTAACATTTGTAAAGCCTGTCAGATCAAGGTGAAAGCTAAGAGACACTGCTCCGTCAGCTGGAAGGGGCTTGGTTTCAGACTAGGTGAAAGAACTACAGTTGATACAATTATCTGGAGGGCTGTGTTAACTAAGTTATCTCTAACTGCCCCACCTCTAGGAGAATGAATTGCACTCATCCTCCCTTTGGTAACAGCGAGGCAGAGTAACATTTACAGAGTGCACCTCCTGTGCTAACTCTCTAACCGTTGAGGTAAAAGCCAAGACATCAAATTCTCTAACACATGGTGAGCAGAAGTCAAGACTTACTGAGGACTCAAAAGCAAGTGATAAACAGCTGTGGAAGAGGACTGACTCCACAACTAGATATTACAAAAGTTATTAGAAGATAAAAGAAATACTGTATTTAAGATCAGTTACTACTTCAATTAAATGAGGTCGAGGATCATGCAGTAATAGTCAAGATGCCAAACTATGTCACTTCCTTTAGCGCTCTTCAACTTTTTTTTTAACAATACTTGGCTAGACAAAACTACATCATTAACTAATTGGTATGATGTATTCTGTTAACACTCAAGGTTCTGCACTTGGCAGAATATTCAGTGTTACAAAAACTGTTATAACAGGAGTAAATTTTATCTAAATATAACTTAATTTATAACTGAATTAAAATCTTATTGGTAGATTCGTGAATCGTGATTTTTTTAAAGTAAGCAAGCCTCATTTTCATGTTTCAGGTAAATCATTCATACACAGTTAAGTTATAACCTTTTATACAAACTAAGGGCACCAATGGAGCACAGCTCTTCACTGCACACTGAAGACTGGCAAGCATGCACTTCTGCATGGGAATTGTCCAGTGAAGGATTTGCAAGACGATAACTGCAAACATCCCACTTATTCCAAGACTGACCTGCTATTCAGTTACCCTAATATACTCATATCAACTCATCTCATAGTGATGGTATCCAGTTTCATCAGCCTTTATGCCAGGCGTGCCATGTGTACAGAGTTTGCTTATACCCTTCAGGGAGTACAGTATGCTTCTTGCTTATGGAAGAGGACAGCACCCTTTTGTGGGGGTCTTGGTTTTCAGCTCTTTCCAGCATCGTGGCACATTTTCCATATCAGCCTTACCTCCTCTCCTATAAATTCCCCACCAACAGTTCATCTATTGAGAATGCACACATCACCCATTTTCAGTTTCATACACAGCAGAGTTACACCAAAGAGACAAAGGCTGCTACAGGCAGAGTTGCCATCATCTGCAGAAATACTCTGCTCATTGATGCCTAGCATCAAACTTGACATCCCAGCCTGCTTGCTCCACATCTGCTGTGCATCTATTTTGAAAACCAGAGATAGCACAGGAAAGATCAATAGAGGTCATGAGAGGAGGAGAACAGCTATGAACAAGAGACTATTTTTACTACAGTGTATCCAAATATAAGGGGGCTAAACTAGTACAATTTGACTGAAATTCTGGGCAGTGCCTCTGGAACACCAGCTTCTAGAAATAGCGGGCAAGACATTTCCAGGCACACTGATGGGTGAAAGAAAAAGAGTAGAGCGAACAGTTTGTATATTTAGGATTAATCTAGCTCCTTCATAGTTTCTTAATAGGACTTCTTTTGTTCAGCTAGGGCAAACGTTTCAACTCTGCACAATACAAGCCCTTGCTTTTGAGCCGCAGTGCTGCCTAGGTGTTGCTAGAAAGCCTCCTTTATTTATTTTGTTTGTCACTGTTTTTTTAAAGCAGCACAGTAGAACGAGTTATGCTTTCTTCATGTCACAGGCCTCCTGGGCTGATTTTGTACACACAGAAAAAGAAGCTTCTGGCATTTTTCACATTTCAACCAGCAGTGGCTTGGCTGCATTATCAAAGCAGGCCTGGCAAATACACAGAACAGAGCATCCAAGACCTACCACAGACGCTGCCTGCACAGATGAACTAATAGCATAGATACCGCTGGGCCACAGCAAGGAGGCCAGGGGAAAAATAAAAACCTATGGAGACACGGCTAGGCCATGGCTGTAAAGAATCTGCTTTTCTTAGCAGGTGCTTTCAGTTCCAACATCTGCTGGCCATATAAATCAAAGAAGCTTCTACAACCATTTACGCAAATGAATGACGTGAATATATAAATACACAGTAAGGTTTTTCCCTGTTACTGTTCTTGGCATTGAACCCATATGGAAGGTTCAGCAATTTTTTGTCAACTAGAAAGGTAAGCTTACAGTAAGAAAAATACCTAATCACTTGATGGGCTGCTTGTGGAGGAAGTCTCAAAGAATGTTTTGAATAAAAGACTTTTAAAAAATACAGTAAATAAAATATTTTAGAATAGGGCTTCTTCCTACTTTTACCTCTATTGTATATTCAAGCCCCCAGGATTGAGTTCTGACTTTATTCAACTCGGAAGGAATTTTAGCAGCTTCATTTAAAAGACCAGTTTGGTTTTATCTATCAAATGACTCAGAAGAAAGAAAGTAAAGCTTTCAAAATGCTCAGAACTTCTCCAGTTGAACATCAGCAGCCATCAGGTGTGGCAGTGTCACACAGTTGTGTTATTATTTGCCACCCAGGAAAGTCCTCATAAAACTGATTTTTTATCCTATAGCTACTCACTTATTCCCCTCTGTTACAGCAGATGAGCTCCTTACACCATGCACTGCCCCATTTTGCATGCCCTTACAGAATACATTATTCTGCTTTAGGAGGTCTCATACTCTAATCTGTATCTCAGCAAAAATGCACCTGCTGTACACAATTATCTAACAACAACAACAAAAAAAATTGAGATTTCATTCTCAGAGACTTAATTATGTGAAAGCCATAACTAAGCTACAAAAACATTCATCTATAATGCTGAATAACAATTACTTTGCAGCATTTCCCCTTCTCCCCTGCCCCCAGTAATATTGGGATGGCAGCTACTTACATAGCTTGTGTACACCACATAGCCTGTCTGCTGACATGGCTTGAGGGAAAGCACTTTCCAGTCATCTCTGGCACAAAAGGCTGGATTGGCTGCCTAATCTCTGGCACTAAACACTTCTTTCCGCATCCGATATTCATAAAGCCAGAACACAAACCCCAGTTTCTGCTGGGCTTGTTCCTCTAAGACATAAGGCTACGTAGACTGTATGTATGGACCAAAAAGCCACAGTGAGCTATTCACTCAGGCCTCAAGTTCAGTCCAACAAGCACCTCCAAATTCACAGCGCATCAGCTGTTCACTCTCACACTGTTAGCCCTGCTGAGCAACAGCTTCTGGGGCTGACAGTGAGCGCTTGGGTCTGGTCCTGCTGCTCATCCCAGCCAAAGTAACTGCATGAAATTAGTACAGAGGAGAGGAGGTCATCCTTTGTACCACACACCAGACTCTACTTCCACTGGTGCCCACAGCAGTGTTTCAAAATAAGGGGAACACAATTTTGATCCTACCTGCACCAGTGAATTATGAAAAATCCCCTCAAGAAGTCAGCCTGCCAATGCAAGTGCCAAAATGGAATGTCAGCTCCAGAAGGGCTTTGGATTTCACAGATTGCTTGTTTTAGTCATGTATACAGCATGAGTGCTGTTCTGCAGGCCCTTTCTAACACAGGCAGTTCCAACTCTGACTCTAGTCTCAGAGGACATAAAGAAGACAAGCAGTCCACTTGGGTTCCAGTGACTCTATCATGTGGAGAGGCTCCTATCAGTTGGTCAGCCCTATGATTCAGTCTCATATTTGGGAAGCAATTTTATTTTTCAAGTGCATCCCCACTCTTCATTCAGAAATATGCAGAGATCAGGCATCTTAAGTCTAAAGACCATATAAAAAGGTTGCTCTCTTCCACCACTGTCTTAAGAATCATGACAGACTCCTAAACAACTTCTGTTTCTTGATAAAGCTTGCATATAATGTGGAAATCCAGCTATTGCACAGTGTTACCAGTGCCCAGCTTCTTCCATCTAGAGCGATTGCCTCTATTTACAGGAGAACTCAGGCAGGCAAATCCCCAGCAAGCTTAACAGTCATCTTCCAAAGCGTATGTTCCAGGTGCAAGATACCTGGTAAACATAGGTCACCTCTTCCCTGCTATCATTGGATGCAAGAACTACTACAACAGAGAGAAACACCTACAGCTTAGCACCATGTGTCCCCTCAAGCGGCAAACTGCACAGCTTACACGCAAGGTCTGTGGCTCAAGACAGAGTCCATGACACTTTCTGGACTGTTTTGCAGACGGAAAGTCACACACCAATGCTTTCAAAATAATAGCTTAATATTTTGGATTTATAGATTTAACTCAAAGTGTTGAATGTTTCTTTGTATCCTGTCACTGATGAGATGTAATCTGTCCAGCCACTTGGACTGCCAAAGAAACTTCTGCAGAAAAATGCGCTCAGATACAGCGTTAATAGTAATGGCCAAGTATAGAGAAACAACTGCAGGCAGCCATCTACTCATAGAAGAGAAATTATAGATAGATATAATCATGTTTATTAAAACCCATTCATCCTAAGCAGTGCGACATGTCGTTTGGCCACTAGATAGCAGGTGCATTTGAGCATTTTAATAATTAAGATTTCTAAAAATGGAAGCCCAAGTTGAGACTGTTTATAGATCTCAAAAAACCACAAACCACTTGTCACTGTAGAAAATACCACTAAGTGAGTCTAGAATGTACTTTTATAATGTACCTGAGCAAAAAGTATATTTAAAGCAAAGGAGAAATCTGAGCCACCTAAGAATGTTAAAAATAAGCAAGAGAAAATACACTGTAACAAAGAATTTTTATCAGACATGATTTTCTTTCCCAGCTTTGAGTTCTCCTACACAGTATGCTTTCCCTTTTACCCTATTTACTCATTCTAATACTGCAAGTGATCTAAAAAAAAAAAAAAATCAATGAGACTATTCCAAGAATAAAGTAAATAATGAAAAATAATGACAGAGTCCATCCCTAAAAGACTAATTCCTTTCATCTTAGTCAGACCACACTGAAATATCATTGAACCAAAAAATTATAACGATGATTGATACTGAATCATTATTGACCTGGATTTAACACAGACCATTTTGCAATATATCAGAGCAAAAAGTACTGCAAGAAGACTGTAGAACAGTGGTAAGTATTTAAATGGTACGTGATAGCTTTATAAAACAAGTGATGGGTCTAGGAAAAAAGTAAATCCTTGCAGAAACTAATAAGCTCCTGTCTGCACAGCGGAGTTCACAAAATGGCAATACTGTGTCATTAGGCTGGCATGACAGCTGAATCACTAATACAGCATCAGCAAAGCATGTGGAGAATGAAGCCTGTGAAGTCACGGACTCCTGCTTCACGCTTGGGCACGCTGGAAGCATCTCAGCCTTAACACGGGACAGGGATGGCAGTGCTAGACAGACAGCATACTAGGAGTGATAAAGCGTGTGTTCAAACTGACTCACATGGCTTGGCACCATCAAAAGCATTGCAGATGTCTGCTTCCCGTTCAGAGCTTCTGCGCGCCTCCGTCACAAAGAAGTGAATAGAGGCTGCACAAATACAGGAGGAGATGTCTTTAGAGCAAGGACAAAAGCAGCAGCCCATGAGGCTCTACAGAGGGATCTGAACAGGCTGGATTGGTGGGCTGTGATGAACAGGATGAGGTTTAACAACGCCAAGTGCTGGGGTCCTGCACTTCGGGCACAACAACTCCATGCAGTGCTACAGGTCTGGGGAAGAGTGGCTGGAAAGCTGTCTGGCAGAGAAGGACCTGGGGGCGTTGGTTCACAGCTGGCTCAATGCAAGTCAGCAGTGACCCAAGTGGCCACGAAGGCCAATGGCACCTTGGCCTGTACGAGAAACAGCATGGCCAGCAGGACCAGGGAAGTGATTGCACTCCTGTATTCAGCATTGGTGAGGCTGCACCTTGAACACTGTATTCAGTTTTGGGCCCTTCTATACAAGAAAGACATTGAGGTCCTGGAGCATGTCCAGAGAAGGGCAATCAAGCTGGTGAAGGAGCTGGAGAACAAGTCTTATGAGGAGCAGCTGAGGGAACTCGGGTTGTTTAGCTTAGAGAAAAGGAGGTGGAGGGGAGACTCTATTACTGTCTAAAGCTACCTAAAAGGAGGTTGTAGTGAGATGGGCGTGGGTCTCTTCTTCCAGGTAACAAGCGATCAGATGAGAGGAAATGGTCTCAAGTTGTTCAAGGGGAGGTTCAGTTTAGACATCAGGAAAAAATTCTTCAAAAAAAGGGTTACCAGATTCTGGAACAGCTGCCCAGGAAAGTGGTTGAGTCACTATCCCTCGAGGTATTTAAAAGATAGGTCAATAAGGTGCTCAGTGATATGGTTTAGAAGTGGACAGGTACAGTTGGACTCAATCTCAGAGGTCTTTTCCAACCTAGCAATTCTATGATTCTATGTAACAATGATGTTAATTCTTTTCCATCTTAACACATTGACAATGTTCAGATTCTTGGCAGTTCCCTGTATGTTTAGAAGAGGGTGAAAGAAAATGGTACTGACACTGGAGGCACGCTCCACATCTGTAGCCTCTCTCCAACAACTGCGATAACTATTTTTTCAACCAGCTTTCTTCAATCCCTCCCTGGTATCTTCTTCTCTGTCCTCTGAATATTTACTTGTGCTGCCAGGTCTGAGGTAGGGCAGAGCTTCCTCTGTCTGCTCCTCAGATTTCAGCATAAAGCAAGTCCAATTCCCAAGTACTGCACACATTTCCAAGTCCCTTATGTGCCCCACTGAGCAGCACGAGTACAACTAGGACAGGCAACTGTTCCTGAGCTGCCAAAACTAGCCATGTTTCTCACTCAGGATCCATGACTGAAGCCAAAGCAATAGCAAGACTATGCCTGCGTATTACATAGGCTCTTGTTAAGGAGTAATCTGCTTTGCGCCTTAGTTTGAGGCAAGAAAACCCCAAATACTAGCAAAGTAAATACTTAACGCTAGCAAAGTGCCTGTATTATCAAAGTCCCGAGCAAACAATGGCTAAGATATTTTTACCAAACCAAACAAGGTCAGATCACATATTGAAAGGTTAGAACACAAAAGTATACAGCAACAATTTTGAAGGTAAACTGATTAGGAATATCAACATAAAATATAGCCTTTGGTCTGAAGGAAGAACAACTTCTTTGTTATGAAACAGTTGCAACCCATCAGTCTAAAGGGGAAAATGTGTCTCAGGCCAGATAGAGGTGAATAAGAGTTCCGAAAATATTTACATAGAGAAGTGTACATATGAGGCAACCTTCTGCAAATATAAAACAAGCTAAAATTATAACACATTTGTCTAGTTGAAATTTAGTTATACTTCCTTCCTCAAAATAGCCTTGTTAACATGACCAGCTAGAATGCCATGCCTGGCTACAGAAAAAGCCTGCAGTAGATCAGCAAGCCGGGACCTGTCCCTAGGATTTCAGGTTCAGGTGTAAAGCACATTGTCAGCCTCACCTTGGAAGAGTTTACAAGAAGATATGATTAGGATCTAGATGCAGATGCAGCCTGTAAGGACATCTGTCCAAAAGGTACCTTAAGCTCCTTTTCTGCTGCATTTAATGTAAAATCAGTCTGCAAAACTTAACACCCAATCTTAAACAGCCATTTGGAGCATTATGGGATGTTTGGCCAAAGAAACAGAGAATCCCTCAGCTACTGACTATGCAGAGCATGAAACACAGATGTGTGGCACATTTTATTAATAGGTTTTTGAGCATACCTTAAAAGCATTGCTTGATACTATTCTGCACACATACTCTGGTACCATACATAGTCTAGCATTTCATAAGCAGATGGACTATCGGTGCTTAAAATTATGTGCCGATTTCTGTAAACCAGCTGCTTAATTTTCAAGTTCAATTTAATCATATTTATAAACATGAGGGGAAGAAAGTTTCCCTGGTGGAAGCCAGCACATGGCATTTTTTCAACTAAGTAAATCAGCACACTGCCTACCTTGCATGAAATCATTAGAGATCTTTAAGCTTAGCACTATGAAGCCACTATTTGCACTCATTTGGCAAGATCAGCCTGGGCAGTGCATCCAGAGTCCCACCGTTGCAAGTGATGCAGCTAGTTGAAACCCATGGCACGTTCCATTCACGCATGCCTTCAAGGTCTGGAACTTGCAAAGGTTACCATGAAAACATTGCTAGGACAATATTGAGTTCTCAGAAGCCTAAGCACATTTGACTTGAGAACAGCCAAATCTGGGGCAGAAAGACCAGCTCGTGTCCTTCGTATTCCTTTCGGAGCATAAGCACAATGAATGGTCTCTCAGCAGCAAAGGGCTGTTAAGTAGAGTGTTGCACATCACACAAAGCATCTGGGGTACAGTCTGTGGTAGAGCTGATCATGGTAAGGTCACTGGTTATGAGACAGCCACTTCTACATAGAAGACATCTACATCACCACCAGAAAAAGAGGTAATTGACTTTTTAATCACTCATGAAAAACATGATCATTTCCTAAGAGGTCATAGCAGTGGATATTAAAGTATTCTATTTACCCCAAAAAGCTCATTCTGGTTTGGATCCAGTTATTAATTATGTTCTGTCAATGTCTTGTGACATGGACACACAGGTCATTTCTCCTGCCTCATGAAGTTTACAATATGACTTCCAATACAGCACATTTCCAGAGACAAAGAATCATAGAATAGAATCATAGAATAACCAGGTTGGAAGAGACCCACCAGATCATCAAGTCCAACCATTCCTATGAAACGCTAAACCATGCCCCTTAGCACCTCGCCCACTTGTGCCTTAAACACCTCCAGGGAAGGTGAATCAACCACCTCCCTGGGCAGCCTGTTCCAGAGTCCAATGACCCTTTCTGTGAAAAATTTTTTCCTAATGTCCAGCCTAAACCTCCCCTGGCGGAGCTTGAGGCCATTCCCTCTTGTCCTGTCCCCTGTCACTTGGGAGAAGAGGCCAGGACCCTCCTCTCTACAACCTCCTTTCAGGTAGTTGTAGAGAGCAATGAGGTCTCCCCTCAGCCTCCTCTTCTCCAGGCTAAACAACCCAACTAAAGGTGTAGGGGAAGGGGTAAAACCCCATTGAAAGAAGTAAAATGGACAGAAAACGCATCAAAGCAAGCTGCCTGAACAGAGTTAGTTTAGTTAAAAGGTATCAAGGCCACACTATTAGCTATAGGTCATTACTACAGCATGAAATCAGATTGTTTGGCCAGCAGTTTCTTGTTCCTTGCATTGTTTGCTTGAATAACCTAGGTCACATCATTTAACACCTGCTCACAAGCTACCTAGCCTTAAATTAAGGACATCAACCTTCTCCCATATCCACTGGACTTATTGATAAGGATGAAGTTGTCTTAGAGAAGCAGATACCTGATCATGCTAGAAGAAAGTCCTAGATTTTATCCAGCTTTGATAATCTATAACGTAATTTTTATTAGTGTAACAGCAGTGCAGATCAGTGCAGACCGAAACCTTCCTCACTTACATCCCATTAATAAAACCAAGGAGTCAGATCAGTTGACATACAAGACTAAGAAAAAGGAACTACACCAGATTTAAGTTTTGCTTAGATAGACCAAGAGAAACAAGAAGTTTTGGATGGCTTAGGAAAGAATCCCGAAATCTAAAATAATACCTGAGAAAGCCTAAGATAAGTTACGCTGTTTCCATTTATATCTCTCCTAGAAAAAAAAAAATACCTGTAGGGGAAAAGCAAACACATTTTATTCTCTTCAACTCTTGGATGGATTAAAGGGGCATACAGGGCAGCAAAGTGGGGAGAGCAGCCTGGCCACGATGAGTAGTTTCTTTACAGTCCTCACAGTCTGCAGATCCCAGAGAGACTCCACCACATTTATAAAGACGTAATTTGCCTACTTTACTGTTAGTGCCCTTAGAGTAATAGTACCCTTTTCCTACCTTTGAATCCACCCCTCCCTTTCTCTTTCTCTCTCTGTTCTGGGGCCTTCAAGGGAGCATGTCTGCTCCTTCACAGCTATAGCCCTTTGAAGTGCCATTGATATTCAAACCTTGCAGAGCCTTCTGAATTGTAATGGCACCCTCAAACGAAACTTAGACCACATAACAAATAAACTTGCTCTGGTGAACCTGCTAGTTGCTTCAGTGTGCTAACGTCAGCCTACCTCTGAGAAAAGGGCTCAGCAGCATAAGCTTTGCAAAGGAAAATAAAATCCTCAGCATGGAGCCCTGGAGAAGAAAAACAGCGAGATATTTAAACCTAACCACTTCTTTTTAAATACTTGGGTGTTCTTTACAGAGGGAATTTCCCCCTCCCCCTTCCCCTACCAGAACCATCCAAAGTGTTACTCACTTTATTTACAGAGCTTTGATGTGAGCCTCCAGATTTTTAGTTCAGCTTTTAGGAATGTGAAGGTCAACTGATTTTCTTTTCTGGGGAAATTAGGGTGAATTTCATAGCACCATTTATTCCAAACAAGGAAATATATGACGGATTCCTACTTTAATTTACAAGTGTGTTTAAAATATCCACCATCACAGAGTTTACATACACTACACCAACACACATACATTCACCAAGTCACATTTACACGCAGAAAATGTTCAGCCACTGCCAATTAGCAGCATCACAAGATCTGGTTTTCTCTCAATGGTCCAAAGTAAAATGACATCCTTCCCGGACAGAAGTTGGGATCATCACTTTCTAGTGGGAGAGAGATGCACGATTTAAAATAGCAAGCCAAGAAAAAAAGTCAAGCTCAATTTTCAAGTTGTGCCCTCAGAAGCAATGCCTCCTGCTGAGAGGTCATCTGAACCACGCTGATCTGAGCAGGTTTTCCACTCACAGGTATGGCTGCTTCTACATGATGGATTCTCCCCTTCAGGTAATAGTAATTGCTCTGAACTGCATCAAGTACATGCTTACAGACCCTAACATTTCTATTTATTTATTTTGATTTACTGGCTTTATTGGCTGGCGCCCAAGCCATTTTTCCCTGTGGTTACAGCAGCCTCTCAAGTATGATGTCTTTCACTGAGAGAACAACTTTAATGGCATATTGAGTGCTCATTTGTAAAAGCAATCTTAGTCTCATTAAAACTTTCAGCAGTCGTATTATCCAGAAAGCTAATAGTAACCGTGAACACAAATCGTCTAATAGGAACAGCAAGATGATCCCACATTCTTGAACTGCGCAGATTATGCCCAAGATCAGTCAGGGACAAATGCAAAAGCCTCTGGTATCTCCTGGGATTTGAAAGAACAAATGTCTCTGACCCTGGAGTCTGATGAACCATTAAAATACAGCTGCAAATCTAGGAGCTGACTCTGCAGAGCATTCCCGACTTCAAATCTTCCTTCCTGTTGGAAAGCATTGGAAACAATCAAACACAACAGGCTCTGTAAAACACACCTACGTAGCATGGCGGAGCACTGCCTATATTCATATTTTCTAATACCGCCTCTCAGAGTTCATGCCTGAAGAAGTGTGTGTCAGGCCCCAGGTCTGTGCAGGACATATCCCTCCCAAAACCTGGAAGGCAATGGGAACTGATGGAGTTCATGGAACTTGGACACCAAGTTCTTTCTTGAAGCACAATCATCTATAGGATATCTGTATTTCTCTAGGTGACCAAAGACAAATACACACACAGAAAAATCCTATGTATCATAAGCACATCTATAACGTGTATAAATCTAGGGTCAACTATTCCTGAACCGGAAAAGAAAAAAGTATTCCTTTCTCTGTTAGCTCATCTTGAGCACAAATCGCCTTGAAGATGAGGTGGCTTGGGCATTATCAGCAAGAGTTCATTCCTACAGCTTTCTTCCGATTCTCCGTCCATTTCCAATCAAACAGCACTGTAGTTGGCAATCAGATTAGTTCCTGCTCTATGCTTTAAATAGGATATACACTGAGCAGGACATTAAGAGATGCATTATAACCAGGAGTCCCTTGTGCTTTACAGGCAGCTTACTACATAAAACTAATCTCATTTCTGATATTTAGGTTACTTTTGCATAATAAAGGAGCAATCAGGTACATCACAAAGGCTACACAGGGGCACAGCAGTTCTTACTTACAATATCACAGCATTTTCGTACTTAACTCACTGAAAAGAAAAACAATATCTACTTCAAGCTGTGAAAGAGACATCAAGCTGGTCCTCGTCCCAGCGAACATATGCTCTAGCAGTGCTAAAATAATCACATAGTACAGTTTTAACTATAACTTGGTTTCAGTGCATTTGGTACCTCACTGAAGCCGCAACATCATGAGCCAATATTTTCGGATGTCTTTATCTATACTTAGTGAAGTATGTAAGTGAGCTCACTCAAAGGGGCTGAGGTCACTCTGCATTTGTTCTAGATAGACAGTAAAATGCATTCAGCTGCTTGGCTTAACAAAGGCAACAGCTAAGATGTGCAATTCTTATCTTCTTTCTTATTTACATGTGGGAAAAACCAGAATTCCTTAAACTTCAGTGTGGATAACTTGCTGCGTTTAAAATTCTCAGCTTCTACACACTTTTTACACTTCATGTCTACGAAGTACAATATTTAATGTTTGTTAAATATTTGATATTTACATAGTTTGTAAAATATGTACATTTTACATATATTAAATTCTTCCATGTAATATCACTACAAATCACTGACAAGTGTAGAAAATTAAGCTTACTACAATATTTGTATATTTATACAGATGGTACAATGTCACATTAAAACTCAGTTTACCACCCTAATCCATGCTACTCTAACACAGTGTGTGTATACAGAAGTACATATAAATATATATAATATATAGTACACATGTACACACACTTTTTTAATGTTTCTAGCATTAAAAATAATTAACTATCTCAGGCTAATGTATGCATATTTCTTTTTGCTTAACTTTAATAGTGACCTATAGTTTCTGCTAGCTTTTGGACAGGATTTTACAACAGCCAAAAAGGCTTAAGACCATATTCAAATGATAAATAATAAAGCCAAATTAAAATTAATTTTTCTGGTAAACATTTAATTTATTACAAGGACTGGGCAAATAATTAATATGACTTTGTTTATGAAGGAAGTTTCTGTAAAAATTGTAAAGGTGTTACAAAAGCAATCTTATTTCTTCTCTGGAGAAACAGGCAGTTAGTTGGACAATCTACATAAGATGAGATAACAAAGTAAACAAGTACATTCTTCAGAAGCACCAAATTTCTTAAAAGGCAACAAAAGGCACAGAGCTTTCCTGAACAGTAAGAGAGATTTTATGGTATACCATTTTCAGGGCACACTTCCCGATACAAGAGTTTTGCAAAGGACACCAATAGAAATAGGATAATTTCCCTAAAATTCAATGCCCTTTCAAATTAAGTTTCAGTTAAGGGAATAGATAATACTATCACCTGTTGTGTTTGCTTGCAAAAAACCAAAAAACTCAAACAAACAAGGCAAGTAATTCAAGCACAACTGCAGTTAGATGTAAGTGTGGGTCCAAATTCTCTACGTCTATTTCCTCTTAACGTGCTTTTCAGGACACGCTAGTAAGAGTCACAGTTTCCAAGAAGTCACACTGATGCCTCTTACTATTCATTTTCATGTTGCCACTAATCCGGTAAAGGCATTCAAGGCCCTGATCCCACAGAGATTTACCCACATGGTTAACTTCAAGCACTCAAACTTTCTCAACAACTTCTGGTGAATTATACTCAATGATCTAAGTATGTTGGCTGTTTCACAGGAAAGTAATAAAGATAAATTCATTAATATTTGTCCACAGCGGTGACAGTTGCCACAAAGAACAACATCAGGAAATTATTAAATGCGTATTTATTGCAGAGTTTACATAACCTCTGGCATTGAGCCATCACTACAGGAAGAAATATTGTAGACTTGTTTCACACTTTGTGCATGGTTCATGCTGTGCGCTGAAGATGGTAGTGTCTGGAAGAAACAAATTTGCTTTTATATAATTGAAAGCCATAACAAAATGTGCACACACAGATGCACACAGACATATTCTCGGAGCATGTGATTTAAAAGGCCAGGTTACCTTAAACATGGTATTTCTCAACTTCCAAGAGCTTGACTTTGAAGCTTGGAATATTGCTTTTATTAAAAGGCTTTGGGGTTTGCTTATTTTTCCTTCCCTCCTCTGCTGTCTAATAGGTTACACATTTACCACTGTAAAGCTAGTGTGTTTGCAGTAAACCATGTGCAGTTACCTAAGTCTTCAACCTTGCTTCAGCATTAAATCATCCAGAAAAGCAATTTATTGCTTCATATATTCCAACACCATGAACAATATCCATTAAATCTCCATCTCATATAGTGGCCACATAGCTTTATGCTTAGATTGCAGTTTCATATTACAGCCTCTCTGAAACAGTGGATTACCCTCTCCTTGCCAACATGAGACTCATTACAGCATCCCGTGGCACCCAGATTCCCACATGTGAAGAAGCAGTCCCTAGTCAACGCACCCCTCCATTTCTAGCTGGAAACATGGAGCCCAAGTCAGTATCTGGGCTAGGAACAGAAGAACCACTGATCTGCTCTTTCAAGAATGACATCATAATAGTCTCGGAAGTTGCAATAACACCTCAGTGCTAAATCCCATACAGAACATGAATTGGAAGTCTCATAAATGTACCACATAAAATCAATTACAATGTCAGAAGCATTTAGCTTGGGTTTTTTTCCCTGAGCCTGTACATCTTGTTGAAATAAGAGCCTTTCAGTCCACTTTTAGACAAATCTGAGTCTAATGGATATTGCTTTTTAAGACACTAAAATCACTTTTATTTCTTTCTTTGACCACGTAGAGCGGACTTACATTAATGTACTGTGATTATTTTTTAGACTTTCTTCCTCCACAACCACTGGAAACACCAATTCAGCAATTCCAGCCTTTGGTGTCTACGGTGCAGAAAGGATTTACAATACGAAATGACTATTGCGTGCTCAAGTGAGATAATTTTCTGCCAGCGGTTAGAAAAATCTGTTAAGCAATCCACTATCAGTGGTTTTAAAAGGTTAGCAAAACTAGTTTCTACTTCTGCAGCAAGTTCCATGAAATTTATCACACCTTTTTACCTAAGAGCTTGACACCCCAATGCAGATAGGCCAACAAAACTCCAGGAAAAAGGCCATCATGCAACAGGTACTACAAGGACATTTCTTCATAGGCAAACGCAGCAGGCTGAGAGTCATGGTGTCCCACACTCCCAAAATAAGGTGAGAAATCTCAGCTTAGGTGACTACCACGTGGGGCATTTCAGGCAGTTTTTTTCAGCCTTGGAGGTTTGGGCAACCTGCCAGTAATGAAGATGTATTAATGCTTAATGCAGCTTAATGTAATAGGTGTCATGTCCATAATTTACAGAAGCTTTTTCTAAAGCATTAAATTCATTTATACTCCTTAAAAGCTACTCAATCCTCAGGGCTAAGTTAGTTTGGTTGGTGGGAGGGGGCTTTTTTTAGTCTCAAATGATATATAAATTGTTAACATATCCAAACTCATCCATTAGTGCATGTGAAAGCAATAAATGTGCCAAAGTAGCAATAACATGATCGAGGAAAGTCATTGTGGTCATTAGGGCTGAAAGGGTTTCATTTATGGTCCCGAAGAGAATGAAGGCTATAAAATAAACCTTGGGAGCCCTGGTGACCAGAAGTTTTGCCTTGTTATGTTAAAATAAGAAAACATGGGGTTTTGTTTCATGATGTTGCATATTGTACTATCGGATTCACTGCTGCTTCTGTCACCACACTCTCCTCAGTGAGGCTGTATCAGATTTAGAAATTAATAAAGGGCAAAACCAATGCAAGATAGTGGAGCACCCAAATGCAACACTGATCACCTGCACCCTTCCACAGCAACTCAGATACACTCCGGAAGGTTTGCAGTCGCCTAGCGGGGCCACTTGAGACTGGCAGTTTGAGACTTGGTAAGCTCTGGGAAGCACTGCCTTGACGGGAGAGCTCTTGCTGATGTGCAGAAAGGTTTGTTCTGCCTCCAGAACGAGGTCTGAGTGGCCACAAAATGTTTCTGCCTCAGGAATTTCTCAGAGAAACTTCATACCTCAGAGCCTGCCTTCCTCAAAGACATCATGTGCTGGATACAACAGGCACGTAGCAAATAAAAGCATAAGAGGAGCAAGGGGCAAGAAGGCCTTCTTGTCTTTTGTGTGTCAGTAACACAAGGCAGATCCTGACAGTGGAGATATCTATGTGCTGCTAACAATGATCCAGACTCAGTTATCGAAAAGGATCAAATCTTTCCTTGATGGCAGCTGAAGCTTGTCACTGGTTCAAAACTGGACTAAAACACCTCTGGGAACCCAGGATTCGACATTTTAGATCACTAAAGAGCTGTCAAATCTATACTTGCAGTATTGTAGTTGCAGTCCCCCTAGTGTCAGAAATCTCAGTGACTTAACACATCTTAATTACAGCACTATCCTAGTCTTGATGCAGCTGGGGGGCATGTTTCAGAACTTAGTTAACATTGCAGATTAAAAGCTCCACGTAATTTTGCCTTTTTCCATTTTGTTTCTTAAATATTTTCAAAAATCACCTCCCAGAGTCTGTTCTTGCTAGTCTACACACATCCAGCTGGAGTGAGACAAGTTCATCTGTGGTTCTGCTGAGAGAAAAGTTTGACCAGAGGTACAGGTGTTGAGAGAAGGACTCCACAGAAGACTGCTACCTGCTCTTTGGCCGCCTGTCAAGGAAGAGTGGATATTCCCTAAGAAAGAGGGGGGTGGGGGTTGTGATCATTGGAAACCAAGGATTTGGTCAAGACACCACCAGATTCCCAGTAGCAGAGAACTGGCCTTCTGCTTTTGTCAGTTGCCTGCTTTTTAATCTGTGTTTCCCATCACAACCAAGAGCTGCTTGCAGCAGTGTCAGGAATCCGCATCGACCCTTTCACCATGCAAAATCTCTTAGGAGATTGGTGCCTGTGTGTTTGTTACAGGTCCATGACAGAGCCGAAGCTGTGCCTCCGTGTGCACCACTACAAGATCAGAGAGTGTGTCTAACAACCTGTAATTAAGTCATGTCATGTAGCCAGATTTGACTTGGAAAAAATGCCTACAGTAATTGCATTTAGTTCATCTTGTAGCATGGTCCCGATCATAACTGCTAATTCAATTGTACGTTCATCCTGCCAGCTCATTGCCATTAAGCACACATTTAATTACTTCAACAAAGGATTAATATGCAGCACACAAAAGAAAGGACATCATACTGTGCCAAAGCACACAGCTGCCCCACCATTTAGTGAGGAGATAAAGAAAGAATATCATTGGGCACTATAATCCTGTTACAAATACATCATTATTAGATGAACATTCGGGACTTTTCTTTTCGTGCTTGTTATTCACCACTCAGCATACATATCTTCCCTTGGCACCAGAAAGAGTCATAATGTGCAAGTGACAGCTCTGCCATTGTTGTCTCAGCGATGGCACTGCTGGCCCCCCTCCTCGTTCGCCCACAAGCTTGTAAGGTTGCTCTTATCTCGTCTCCAGGCGAGGGCTTACAGCAGCTACATTACAACATCCTGAGATAAGGGAGCCCTGCTTGACATTATTTCTGTCTGTGCTGCAAACAACTGACAAGCATGGCAAGTATAAAAAAGAGCGAGAGCAACAAAGGCGGCTGCCCCTGCCCCAGCTCCCCCCGCCACCCTCAGAAGACAGCTCATCAATTCTCCAGGATGTACACAATCATTATTGTAGGGGAAACAAAGACCAGTGTCAATTGTGCAGTGTTATAAAGCAGTCCCTCAAATTAAAACCATGTACCTAACTGCATCTGATGGCAGAAGCTATTTAGCAGTGATATTTTACGGAAAGGCAATGAAAAGCAATAACTGCTTTATTTAATGTATCTGTTCAATCCAGCTGCCTTGGATGGGCCTTAATAGAAGCTGTCGATCAATGTCAGTGCCTTTGAAATAACTGCAGCAGACTGCAATAAACATGAAGGAAAGATAACTAAAGCTACTGATCAGCCTCTCGTTACCTTACTGCACCCAGAGATTTGTCATTTGTTCGTACTGCTTATAATAGCTGGAGCTGAATGATTATCATGGGAACATGTGGCTGTGTGAGTGCAATGGGAGGAGCAAACCCAATCAGGGAGAGGCATTGACCAAAAAAAATTCACCCAGGATCCCACAAATTTGGATGCTGCATCTCTATAAAACACAGATGTATTCTCCTGCTGCTTAAGTTCAGGACAGCTACTCCCTCATGCTTCTCAGGTCAACAGAGGAACTTGAAAAAACAAAGTCTTGAAGGCAACCCACCTCTTGCTCACCCACTACTACTTCACATTAGCAGAACCCCAGCTCTTCCAACATAACAATCCATTACAATAATCACTTGAAACACATATTTACATATTCAAACAGATACTCAAGGTGGTGATGTAGAAGTTAGGCAGTATGCAAGCAGCTGCTTTTTTTGAGATAAACTTACCAGAGTCAAGCCAAACAGTGGCTTGTGAGAGAGGCAGCAGAGCATGCTTGCCTGATTTGCTTGACTTGGGATAACAATTTATAATCCACCCCTCTGCTGAACCAAGCATCTTATCCTTGGCATTGTATAGCAGCTACTCCTACAGGGAGATCAGGCAGCCAAAAGCCCACAACTGTTTGCACATAGCAGCTTTTGATGGAAACAGAAGGGAGCTCAGCAGATCCCATTCCTCCAAAAACATATCAGCCTAAGCAGAATACTCCAAAAGGGCAAAGGCATAACATGCAATTATGTACTGGAAGTGCTGAAGAGAAGCAACAAGAGGTAAAGATAAAATTTAGTAAAGGGCCAATACAACTGCTTAATTCAACAATTCAATGGAGACAACTATTGACTTCCAGCTGATCTGGTCAACCCATTCACCATGTGTTTGAATGGCTCTTTAAACAAGTTTTGATTACCAGGTTTTCTCTGCAATATTTTAAAGCTTCATGTTGGCAGCTTTCACAGCAACAAAATTTGTGGTCATTTTAGCTCTAGATTCTCATCATGCTGATTGTTATTTGTTTTGCTTCAAGGAGGCCAGGAAAAGCTCGACAGGGTCCCATAAAAAAATCAGGATAACACAAAAATATTCTTCCCACTTTTTGCAGTCCGTGGATTTTACTCAAAAGCTATCAGGATCTCCCTCAAAATACTGAAATCTTGGTCTCTGGATTTTCATCTGCTGGCTTCCAAGGAAAAGCAGGCAGAAATTTTGTATTACCAAGGAGCCTGTGATTAGCATCCCAGTATTTCAGGTAAGACATTGCCAACCTACAAGAGAGCATCCACAGAACCCAGGTTGCAATATATTCACAACTGGATTAGGAGTTTATGTTTTTATCTCTGGTATCCAAATACTATTAGGACAAAACCTAAACTGAAGATCAATTATTTAGAGGTAAAACTATAGAGGTTGACTTTGGGTCAGCATCCAAGCATAAAGATAAAAATTCTCTTCAGAATTTTTTTTATTGGCTATTTTGCAACTTTCTAGGGAACAGATCTTCTTTTGATCTGGTGTTTAAATGACATAGCCCTCATGTATGCAAGTGGATTCTGAAAGTGTAGGAAAATAGGATTACATGCATACTATCACTTCTGCTTCATAGGCAGAGAAAGTAAACCAAGCAGTAAATTGACTCACCCAAGGACATACCAGAACTGCAGGAAAAGCAAACAACCCCTCAATGTCAGCACCAGAACATCTAGTCCAGAACTCGCCCTCCTGTGGTTCCTCAACTGAAATTCTTTCTAGGCAGAGCAGCATCTCCACTGAAGTCCACAGCACAACATGAGGAGAAGGCAGCAAGGGCAAATTCCTGCTCACAGCTTGAGAGACAACAGATGTTTAAATGTCTTTTAATTTGGTTATTGCACCTGTGATACACCTTTGCTAGCTCCCTCTCAGTAGGGTGCCCTTTCCTTTCAGCTCAGTGATGTTACCTTCCAATCCATATTTTGCCATAACATACGCTTCATTCATGATATGGCACTTCACAGCTTTGAAAAGAATACTTTTTCTTGTTCTTGTCTACATATGTGAAAAAGAAATAAATGTGTGGTGAGAAGATAGATGTAGACTCGTATCTATCTCAGCTGTCTAGATGAAAGCCTGCTCTGAGTTTGAGCGCAAATTGTATAATTAATAGGCTTGCCCCTTTTCAATGCAAATACCTCATCTTCTCCGAGAAAAGCAGAAGGACCATTAGACTAGGCATATCATTGCTATCCAAGTTGTACTATTACAATCATAATGTACAAACGCAAGCCATTTCATAGTCTCAACACCTACAATGCAAATTTTCAAAAACCATATCAGGAAGAAAGAGTAAAAACATCCATGAGTCATGGCATAATGCTCGATGTTCAAGTACTATTGCTTTAAGCAGAAAGTGTCTGACCCTAGCATTTATTTTTAAGTTGTAGGGATCACACCATCATTTCTGACCTTTCAAGGGGCTCCTGGAGCATGGGGAATGTTAAGAGGGCTACTCAAATGGCAATCTTCAGTTCAAACCTTGCTCCAGACTTGTTCTAGCTTGACCAACCCAGGCCCCAAGGGACACAATGCCTCCTGCATTTCCAAGGCACAGCTCAATACTCTGCATGCACTGTGGTAATAAGCTCCAGGAACTTAATTTTTTAACATGGGGGATCCAGTCTTTGCTCTATGCTCACTATTATCAGTCTGAAAGAAAATGGAAGTTTCTTAGATTAAGGAAAGAAAAACTATTGCAAATTAATAGCGTGCAAAACACAGCAGGAAAACTACTTTGAGCCTAATTTTTACCTCCCACCTAGGGGCCAGACAGCAGCTGGCCAGTTACATGGGGCAATTTTGCCCACAGAGTCAGTCTGTCATGGGTTGGTTGCAAGACTACAAGGCCCAACTGTGGGCTGGTAGGTAGAGTTTAAATTCCAAGGGCCATTAGCAGAAAAACAGGCACAGCCACCATACTGTGACCGCACCACACTGTCCAATCCTCTCCTGCTGCTGGGCTGCCCACTGTTTTCCCACTTCAGTCCTTATCCTGGAGAAATTAAAAGGGCAGGAAGTACATAATTTAACACAGCAGCAATCACATTTTCTAGGCACCAGAAGACTGAGAGAACTACTAACCTGTAAGTTTAGCTTAGCTGCTGCAACTTCCATTCTGAATTGGCAATTGCTAGAACGCACAACTAAGGTATTTATTTTCCATCTCAAACCCTCCATCACAAACAACCCCCTTTGCAGCCCATTGTTCAAAGATTGTCACCTGATGATCTTCTGATCCATCCCTTTCCCATTTTTGCAGCATTCATACCTCTGCTTGCTCTACTCAAAATTCAAAGTTACTATCTACCCTTTTATCTCCTATAGCCTCTTCTTTTGTCCATCCTACTTGCTGAAAATGGTATCAACCATTCAAGTGATCTCCTGCACGTGCCACAACACTGCAGGAAAACCTGACTTCACACCATAATTTTGCTCCTGCTCACTCTTTTTGTACAGCTCCATGAATGGTAACATCAGTCTTAGTGGCTGATACAGTTCAGAGCAACGCCCCTTAACTACCATGACGTGGTCAAGTCCTAACAACATGGGGCCTCTCCTGCTACTAGAGTTTGATACCCTTGGTATGGGTTCCTTGGAGAAGTCGTTTTTTTCACTTTCCTGTTTGTCAAGAGCCAGAGGCTTTGAAGGCACTATCAGAGGAAGAAATCACAATATATTGAGATCCAAAATTGCCTTCCACCGACACTTCCTTAAGCATTTATCAGAGCATGTACATTAAAAGGGAAATTTCAGCAACAGCAATCGTTCCAAGATAAGCTGTTTTGAACAGCACTACAGTAGTCCTTGCTGCAAATTTGACTGTGTTTGGTTTGGGTTTTCTTGACAGCAAAATACAGACAAAATGCTTGGGAAGCAGCTTTAAGCAGCATGAAGATGGTGGGGTTTTTTGAGGTACAACTGCTGAGGCAGTCCCAGCTCCCCCATCCTACCTGAAAACACTACTGACCATTTCAATCATATCACACAGTGACTTGATAATGTAGACAAGCGTCCAGTGGAGATTAGCCTGAGTTCACTATACTCATTTCCACCTGTGACCCAAACCTGAATTGATCCTACTCTCTCAAGGGGTGAAATACTAGCATACTGCATTAATCCAAAGAAACTGAGATAGTTTTCCAATTACCTCTTGGCTGTTCAAGTTTCTCCAATTAACATGCAACCTCTGTTCCTCACGTTGGCCAAGACATCACATAAATTGGCTTTGCTTTTCTGTTTTTCAGAGCCTGATAATTCAGACTTTGCCATGTTCCCCAGCACTACAATTTTTTTTTTCACCCCTCTCAGTGCTACAGGCTCATAATGGAAGAAAAGGTCTTTCTGCTCAGTCTGTCCAAATGCGTGCAGTACTACCAATGCATTATACCTCCCTCAGACCACCTGTTAATACAAAACACAACAATGAAGTATTGCAAGAAGTGTTCCTGCAGAATAGAATCATAGAATCACCAGGTTGGAAAAGATCCATCGGATCATTGAATACATCCGCTTTTGGAAGAAGAGAGCTCCTCAGTGTCCCGCATGTTGCCTTCATGTTATCCTATGTGCATTTTCCTCCCTTTTAGAGGCCAGAATGTAAAGGCACAAACTGCCTTCCTCTTAATCAGGTTCTTTCGCTAGACAAGCCAGTGTGTGATCCAGCTTTTAGATAACAAGGTCCTGTAAAGAAAAACCTAGATAACATTGTTACAAAGAGGTCTGATTTCTTCATTGAACTGGACAAGCAGAAAAAAATTGAACCTATTACCACAAGAAGTTATGTGATGTTTAATACTGTTTTCTAAATCGCTAGCAGAAAACATGCATTCTGAAAGTGCCTAATACATATTCACACTATCAACAGCTAATGTACAAAGTGCACCGACACTGCTTCATCAGGTCAAAAGTAAACACTTGGCTATTCAAGATAAGTCAGGGAAAGCCAAAATAAAGCTGTGTTAACACTCACACCTCCAGCTCTACCCAAGCATTAACACAGCTTTTTTCATCATGTCACAGGACAGCAAGGAAACAACAGCTTGTAGGGAACCTCTATATGATAGCTTATTCAGGAACAGGGGTCTACAAAGACAGACAGGATACAAAGAAATGTCCTTTCTATTTTTCTTTCTCCTTTTTGCCAGCCATCTTTGCATATAAAAGGAGCCAATGTAAGCAGGTTAGAAGGTTCTCCCATATTTGATAAAGCTATGGAAGAGTCATGGCAGTCAGGAGAAGTCCTTGGTGACTGGAAGAAGGGCAACAAGGGTAGAAAGGAACTACTGACCTGTCAGCTTCACCTCTGTGCCTGGGAAGATCATAGAACAGAACTTCCTAGAAGACACGCTAAAGCACATGGAGGGCAGGGAGGGAATTTGAGACACCGAGCATGCCATCCCCAAGGGGAAGAACAATCTGACCAACCCAGTGGCTTTTTATGATGGGGTAACCACAGCAGCGGACACGGGAAAGCCAATGGATGTGATCTATCAGGACTTCTGTAAAGCCTTTGACACAGTCCCCCACATCATCCTTCTCTCTAAACGAGAGAGATATGGATTTGATGGGTGGATGGTTGAGTGGATAAGAAACTGTTTGGATGGCTGTATGGATGGATATGTAGTAGTCAATGACTCAAAGTCCAGATGGAGATGCATGACAAGTGGTGTCCCTGAAGGGTCCCCACTGGGACCCGTGCTGTTTAATATCTTCATCAACAATATAGACAGCAAGATTGAGTGCAGCCTCGGAAAGTTTGCAGATGACACCAAGATGAGTGGTGCAGTTGCAACGGTGGAAGGACAGGATGTCATCCAGAGGTACCTGGACAGGCTGGAGAAGTGGGGCTGTGAGAACCTCATGAGGGTCAACAAGGCCAAGTGCAAGGTCCTACACCGGGGTCGGGGCAATCCCTGCTTTCAATAAAGGATGGGGGATGATGTGATTGAGAACAGCCCTGCAGAGATAGACTTCAAGGTGTTGATTGATGAGAAGCTCAACATGAGCCAGCAATCTGCACTTGCAGCCCAGAAGGCGACCATACCCTGGGCTGCATCAAAAGAAGATGGGCCAGCAGGTCGAGGGAGGTGATTCTCCCCCTCTACTCTGCTCTTGTGAGACCTCACCTGGAATACCGTGTCCAGTTCTGGAGTCCTCAAGATAAAAAGGATATGGAATTGTTGGAGCAGGTCCAGAGTTGCCACAAAGATGATCTGAGGGCTAGAGCACCTCTACTATGAGTACAGGCTGAGAGAGTTGGGCTTGTTCAGCCTGGAGAAGACATGACTCTGGGGAGAAGTTATAGCGGCCTTTCAGTACCTGAAGGGAGCCTAAAAGAAAGCTTGGGGGGGACTTTTTACAAGGGCATGTAGTGATAGGATGAGGCAGGAGTGGCTTTAAATTGGAGAGGAGAAGACTTAGACTAGACATTAGGAAGAAGTTCTTTACTGGGAGGGTGGTGAGACACCGGCACAGGTTGCCTAGGGAAGCCATGGATGCCCTCTGTCCCTGGAGGTGTTCAAGGCCAGGGGGGATGGGTCCTTGAGCAGCCTAGTCTGGTGAGAGGTGTCCCTGCCCGTCACAGGGGGGTTGTAACTGGATGATCTTTAAGGTCCCTTCCAACCCAAACCATTCTTTGATTCTATGATTCCAAGAGTCATAAACTACATGCATCCCTCAATATCCCTGTATTACTTTAGTAATAACTATCTGTTAATTAAGCATTTTACAAAGTTATTTGCAGTATGAGTCCCACCAGTAGAGCATCTAAGTATATATATGGCTTGTGGAATATTCTAAGACTGTGTTGAGCAATGCAGAGACTCCATTGTCTTTTGCAGCAGAGCTGGTCATCTCTGTCAGCCTGCAAGTGAGCAAAAATGATGATCACTCTCTGAACTAGACAGCAAGTATTAGATTTGCTGTATGCAATCACATGCACTTGCCTCAGCAGGCTAGGCTTTGGGGCATTTACCTTATGGAGGGCTAGAAAGAAAATACTCCACAACACACAGATAGACAAGCACCCCAGGCCAAATTTGGGGGCTTGCCAGTCTGTACGCACAGCTTAGTTGAGTTCTCTTGTGCAAGAGGATATTTACCTGCAATTTCATTCCCATTGCACTCTGCTTTCTCCTCTGAGAACTTTCACATCCCTGAAATTACTCTGCGCAAGAGTCTGCATTTAGACTTAACTGTCCATGTATTAAAGCAAAGCCAACAAATCATGAATATTAGACAAGGAATGATAATATAAATTTACCAGTACCTCTGGAGATGTAAGTAGAGTAGTCCCAAGGGATGAACTAAGAATAGCATCAAAGAGCTTGGCTAGGGTTATTGTCTTTAATGGACGAAATTGAATTGACCGCATACTGTCTGTAGTTAATGGCAAAAGTAAATTAATTTACAGCAAATGACACCACAGTATGGTCAAAAATTGGTGTGATCAGCTACTGACAAGTCAATGACAGGCTGACCACAAGACACCATTAATGCAAAGACAAGCATTTTGGGAGTTCTGAAGTTGTAGGACAGCAACACCACAGCCAGGTGTTGCTCTCTCTTCAGGGAGAACAACAACATCCAAAGCTGCCAATACTTAGCAAGTTTTGTATATTTTGCTGGAAAATTACCTATAGAACAATATGCTACCTTTCAAAAAAGATATTAATTACAGCACTCAATCTTATTTTTATTGTATTTTACTAAACTGACATTTGGAAACATTTCTATTTTGCTTCATTGGGGAGCTACACAAACATAAAAAAACTGCTGCTGATGTGGTCTCCCATTCCACCAGTAGACATATGCTTCTACACAGGCATCACCACTAGTGCAGACTGCCAGCTGCAATCCTGATCTCAGGAGAAGCAATGCATGCAGGTGCAGAATAGGGGGAGATAATTGTTGGGGGGAGACAGTTAATTAAATTCTCAAGGAATCAAATTAGGTTAGATTTAAGGTCTTGCATTACATGGAGAGCCTTGCAGAGTTACTGACAATGAAAGGCACTTTAATTGCAGTGCTTAAAAGCTCTCAACTAAAAAAACAGGGAATTAACTCTCTTCTTTCACATTGCTTTGATTTTCCTCAAATACTCCATAGACATTTAGCAGTCATCCTTTAGCGCCTTTTCGAAAAGTTTCCCTTTCAGTTGCATCTCATCAGTTTATGGCTAGGACCTGATTTTTGCACTCTCTGACTGAAACAAACTAGGTCCTGAAAAGGTGTAAACTTTGTACCAAGCTTCTGTTTATAAAATCAGACGACTGGCGGAGTGTGAAGATTTGGCCCCTTCACTTCATACTTAACATTTCCATCTCCCCTTTTTCATTGGGAGATTTAAGCTCCACACTTACCAGCCACCAGCTTTTCTTAACCTCTATACGCACCACCTGTATCTCCAGGCTATAGTACATAGAATATCAAAGCAATTTCCATTAGAGGTGAAGCCACTAGAATGATATAAATAATAATAATAATAATAAAAGAAACCAGAGTAGCTTGGTACAGCCCTTGCTGAGTCTTTGCTTACTAGATCACCTTGGAAAGCCACTTAAGGCATCCAGGGAAGTAGTGTTCTAGCTGTAATCTCTAATACCTTGTATCAGCCACCACAACCTCTGAGGAATGCTGCTAGTGTCAAAGATTTAATGCTTTTTCACATTAGTGATGTCAGCACAAAATGGCCATCTTCTCTGAATAATTTATCTCCTCACTGCATAATTTTCTTATCTCTTTTTCCCTTTTGGCTTTTTACTGTAGATGGGAAGGCAAATGGCTGTTAGTCCTCAAAAAAAACCTATGAAGCTTCCTTCCCATCAATCAATTAAAAAACACTTACCTTACACTCAACATGATTTATTTCTTGTTAATACAATTGTCTCACTATATCCTTCTATTATTATACCCTTAAATCCATTAGCCATTCGCTTAATGCTCTCTTTAAAGCTGACCCCAGTCCGGGGAGAAGAGAAAGAAAAGTTTGTTTCATAGTGGTGATGCCAATAAAATTCTGAGGCTCTTCTCTTAAAATCCTGTAGGTCACAGGAAAGACAGGTCCGGAACATATTCTGCTTGCTCTACGGGGGAATATTTATTTTTCATTCATTTTTCTACTGAATGGTTTGTTGTCTCCAAGCTATTTTGTATTTTCATATTTCACTATCCGCTGTACTCTTCCAACATAGCAATACTGGCAGAAAAGGGAGCCCTTTATCCCTTCCCCCTCTAACAACTAAAACTCTGGTTTGCAGAAAGGTGAGGCTAACTGAGCACCTCATCGCAGCTTTCATGGCTAAGTGGCTGGTCACATACTTCTCAATGAGCCAACATTCCCATTAAAGCCTCTGCAATTCTTGACTGAAAAACATTGACTTATTCCTCAGATAAAGTTAGAGCCTGCCACCCTCCTGCCCAGCAGGTGATGAGTTTATAGCTGCAAGGGGGCTTTGGTACAATGCCTAGCTACAGAATCCTTGCCAGGAAAGAATAAGGTTACCCAAGTATGCTGCTTACATGACTGACAGTATCTTCTGTCAAATAAAATTCAGAGCTTTTAAGAGGTATGTAACTATTGGGTCAGTTGTTGGCCAAGAGAGACTTTGCCAGAGCCTCAACAGCAAAAGACAAATCCTTTGGTATCAGGTTTCTAGCTTGCTTTCCTGACAACACCCCCTAGGCATTTTCTACAACCAGCTAAAGACTCAGCTGAGCCTGCCTCCCCCAGCACAGAGAAAAGTCATCAGTCCTGAAGACTGTTCTCAACTGCTTGCTGTAGCACCAAGTTACAGGACTGAATTTTCTTCTCCACTGAAAATAAGATACGCTGTTCCACAAACCAAATAATACTATTCTAGATATATTTAAACCCTATGCCCTATCATGGTACAGTTACAAAGCCACTTAGATTAAATGAATAACATGGGTAACGTTACTGCTTAAATAATGAGATTCAGATTACACCTGAATACATACTTATACACAATCTGAATCTGTGTATATCACTACCATATACATTTCCACAGAACAGCCATGTCTAGCTAGTAACATCTGGATCCCTTCATCCAGTACCCCTGACAGACCATCAGGCACAACTGTCACCAGACTGAGGACATCAACCACAGCTACTGCTTTCTAAGCAACAGATTCTCAAAGCAGAAAGCAGACCACCTTTTCTCATGTTGAATTGTCACCTTATCAGTGGTCTACATGCAGCATATCACACACCACCTTAAGCAGCTTGGTGCAACAAATTATAGTTCATCTGGGCAGTTCATAATGACAGAGTCAGGCCAGAAAACTCACTAATACAGCACACTGTGTTCCTCCTGCTGACCAGCAGTAGGCATAATCAAAGGTTGAAGGACCTTTAGGAAAATCTATAAAACAGTAATTCTTGAGGATTGATTGTTTGAGGATCATTATGCTTTCTTAAGAGCTTCCAGGCAATTAGTCTTTTCTCTGTGTCTGGACTCTTTCCCTCAGTCTTGTTTTAAATTCAAGTAATATTATTAAGACTATGAAATATTTCTTACCTTCCTCAGTGCAGACTCACACGGAGATGGATATGCAACAAGGGATTTATGTTTGGATGCTACTCTATTATCAGTAAAGATCAGGATCTCAGATTTTGGCTCAATCCCTTCAGGCAGCAGCCCAGTGGTAGGTTTAAATTGCCGAATCCTGAACACTTCCACTGTGCACGAGACTTTCATTCATACTGTTGCCATACAATCCAAAGTGGTCTGCAAGCTACATCTATTACAGCTTTATTTTTTCCCCTTTTTTATGTAACAAGGGGCATTAATTCTTTTGCATTCAGAAGCACAGCACACATTCAATGAGCTCAGATGAAGCCCAGTCCATAGGATGGGATAAAAGCACACTCCCATCTTCAGGGAAACTACAATACCAACTCTTGCCTGCCACAGCATCATGATGATACTGTGCAAAACCAAAGGAGCAGGAAGATATATCTATACCGAGGACAACAAGACTTATCTCCCACAAAACTTACATATGCAACTAAAGGACAAGCTGTGGCCAAAGAAGCACAACATGCCCAAGCAAGAGCTGCCCTCAGAGGTTCATCTTCTCTAAATGTTTACGTTGTTCCACCTATGTTACCAGAAATTTAACTGGTTTGGCCAGTAAGAATATAAAGGTTTCAGGTTTTGGTGTAATTTTTTATTACATGCTTTATATTAGTATCATGACAGCAATTCAAGAGCAGAATGCTTTCAGTTTGGGGCAGCACTGCGTATTTAGCAGCTCTCAAAAATAACAGAACGATTAGAAGCGTACATCTTTGCGGGCACTTGCAAAAGCTTCAAGGCGCTTGGAACTACTAAGCAGACCTCACAACACACAAGCACCTTACCACAGCTGCCATCAGCACTGGCATCCATTAGCCAAACCCTACATGTTACACTGGATTTTCCTTTACCTTCAGATTTCTCCCCTCATTCTGCTATGAGGATTCCTTACCATAACACAGTTTATTTCATGAAAGCAATGAACAGTGGAAGTGTGCAGATGTGTCTCTCTCCTCATATCTGGTATATGTGGCAGTCCTGGAGGTGTGTTCTGCTACACCTTGTTGGCATGTTAGGCAGCAGCAACATGGTCACAAAATAAATGGAATTCCAGTTTGTTACTGATTTACTTTCAGACTTAATAAATGGTCCTAGTGTTGATAATTACCAAACTTCTATCCAAATAAAACCATGACACTTCATAAATATCCAATAGAGCTAGATCTACACGTGCCCCATTTCCCCTAGTGTTTATAAATGTATACATTTAACATTGAATCTTCTGTTAGGAAATGTCATCTTGGTCATACTCGGATGTTTGATTTTAAACATGAATCTCTCCAGCTTTGCCCAATTCAAACAAACACCTCTTTTACTGTAGGCCCCACACATAAACAACATCCTACCACACACATTCCTATTAGAAGTTACAGAAATAAAAGATGAAAAAAAATATCAATCCCCACGGTAATCAGATTGCTCTACTGACCTCTATCATACATTAACCCTACACCAGCCAGATCAGCACATCACGATGACACTAAGGAGACAGCTTCTCATCTAACTCATTATGTTTTGTGCAGGTAAGCAACTCGATTTTTCCCTTGTTCCATTTATTCTCATTATTCCTCAAGAGCACATAAGGATGTTTTCCCTTGTCCTAGATGTTTGTAACCACTCCTTGGGTACTTAAAGGTTTGGCCACGTCCCCTCTGTGTGCCCAGATGGCACAATGCTCCATAACCTAAACCCCAAGTTTTAGCATGGTTTGAGACCCAGCTTATATGAAAAAGCAGCACTCTGTTCCTTTCATCTAGCCCAAGAAGAAATATTAAGTTTTAAACCATGCAGCTTGATACCACCACGGGGATATTAGAATAGTCAAACCCCTGCTGGTTGAAGGTAGAAGGCTGCTGATGCTCTTTTTCTCTGCAAGGAAAGTCTGCCTTTTGGCCATCATTAAAACCCAGATCTCTCAAGCTAATAAACATGAGAACTGGATTGATCTTTGTACAGCGCTTTGTTGTTTAGACTGAACTGTTTTAACAGTAGGGGGAAAAACTGCAGATGTGTGGTGAAGAGGAAAGGGTATAGGAAAAAAAATGGTAGTTTCTTTCTACACAACATGAGAATTTCCTGGACTATCACAGTGAAATAAAAAGCCATTTCTTCTGCCCCAATCAGTCATAACATTTAAACCACAGAGCTAGCCATGAAATCCTACGCATCATTTAGAACTTTGATGCTGAACTGCCTTCATAGTAAAAATGTCTTGGCAGGGCTAAAGCACCTGCTGTCAAAGGGAAACACTGATTAAAGGAATGGGGTTTTTTTAAAGAGTTCCTGTTCACTTTCACAAAACCACATTACAATAATTTCCACCTTGTAGCTGTGATGAGTAATTACCCCTGCAGCATGGTTACAGAACTGCTACTCAAAATCCTCATTAAAACCCTTATGTATTTCTCCTGCATTTGCCTTTCAGCTATTATCAATTATGATGATCAATGTATAAATATACACTTTCCTCCTTGATGATTATCCCTATTTCTCCTGCTTGATTCATTCAGTAAGGCCCCAGTTCAATGCTTTTGAGACCACAATGGCCTCTATGGGAATTAAGTCTGACGTCAGAAATACTGAATTGTGGTTTTAGTGAATGAATTAAATGGGGAGGGAGAATCACACTGAATATCATTGAGAGCACTCCTACTCACACAGCCAATGGCATCCTATTTACTATGGAATTAGATAAGGACCTCACTTTAAGTAGAGCTCAGTAAAATTAATTTTACCACTTGGGCCAAGTTATTTTGGTGTTGTATTAAGAAGCAAAAAGAGAGCATAGTTACATACAGGGTGCTGCTTTCTGCTTATTGTGCCAGTGTTTGTAGGGTGAGATCTCCTGACCAGTTGGAGAAGCTATCAGGTTTTGTTCAGTTCGCCCATAGCCTAATAGAGTCAAAAGCTATACACACTGTCCAGGAGACAGTCTTTTGCTTTCTGGAGATAAATACATTCAAATTATCATTGTAAAGAAAAATTGATGAGCACCAGGCTCATTTCCAGCAGTCTGAAATAAAACAATAAGCTTGTTAGTCCTCAATTTGTTGTCTCAGTTATCACCTTCTTGCTGAGAGACGGCTGGCAGAGAAACAGCAGTGTTACCATCTACTTGGACCACTATGTCAGGATTACTGGTTCTTCCAAGATAGAATTACTAGGAGTAAAGTTCATTCAGCTTCACTCTACATAGGGCATCGGCAATGGGAAAACATACTGATGAAGCAAGGGAGAGAAGAAAGAACCAAGATGGATGGGAGCTGGAAGAGAAGACAACCCCAATCCCTTAGAAGAGATTAATATGTGGCCTCTTATTCTGGTAGCTTTAGTCAAATTGTACAACTTCCTTAAAGCTTCTTTGGCCTTCCCACCTTCTCTTTGGAGCAGAGGTAAGGGATTGCATTGGATTCCACTATCTTCTTATTTCCTGTTTCTCAGAAGGGAAGATAAGACCTGTTTTCACAACAGAGCGTTAGAGGGGTCAACACCAGCACAAGCAGCTACTTGTTCTTGCATCTTAACACAAGGACCCTGGTAGTAATAAACACTAACAAACTCAATCTCAGCTGCCCAAAAAGCTGGTCTAACGCAGTCTCCATTTAAAGAGCAAAACACTACAGGTTTAAGATGCTCCAGTCAATTCGCAAACATTTAAGGTCCAATTCCCTAACTCAAAGGGCAAAAAAAGTCCAGCCTGAAGAACTATATCTGGATATAAAACATTATCTAGAAAAGTCTTCTCCCTTTCCATTAACTCCACAAAACATCCAGGTAATATGCACACTATGAAAGCACGACCCTCTGAGGCATCCAAGAAAAAGTATTTGCACTTGTTCTCTCTTCCACATAAACACATCTATTGTCAGCACATAATACAGTGGAGAAATCATCCATGAACTGAGCCTCCTTCCCAATGGCTGTCAATTATAAACTACAGCTCTCTGCAAAGAAACAGTTGCAGTGCTAACAAAACACTACAGGAGCAGCAAAATCACGTGATTTTTCACTTTGCAGAGAAAAATCAGTCAAATTATGAGGATGAAAGCCTCAAGCCTTGAGGTTAAATGGAACCTGGTAAATATACAATTATTCAGTGTGTTTTCATTATAAATATGGTTGCAGTCTGTGAACCCAAGCTTAAGGCACTACTTTGTTGATGAAGATAATACTGTAGAAAGTGATCAGCACAGCAGTAATGAATCTTTATTTCACCATTGCTAAGCAATAATTGAGATATGCTACATCCAGAGGGCAGAGGTGGAAGGGACAGTTAAGAATAAAAAAAAAAACACAAGAAAATTGACATCGCAGCACAGGGTTTCCACAAAGCAAACTGCTCATGCACCTTCTGCATTAGGATGGCACATCTCCCCTTGGAAAGCCATCATCCCACTAGTGCATTAAGCTCTTCTCATGGAGCAGACCAGTAAGTTTCCTTACTAACTTATCCTACAGTCAGCAACGATTTTTTCATGTTCATGTTTTCACTGCCTCAAATGACTCTTCACTAAATATTTGAACTGCTTTATAAAGTTAGCAAGCATTAAAGATACCCTTGGACAGTCAGGTAACCTTATCTTGTACGCCGAAGAACAAGTATGTCAGTTATTCAGACACAGAGATAAGGAGGACATTACATCAGTGGTAGAATAGACTGGGTTTGAGATCCACACAACACACAGCAATTTAACTTGCATGAGTTTAGGAGATAGATGCAAAACACTTTATGGCAAAGTAATGTTACTGGCATGGATTACAGGAATTAAATCTATGATACCTGGCATAACTGCTTCCTAGTGATAGGCCTTGCATGCACAATCATATTTATCTTTTTTTTTTAAAAAAAAAAAGTGCCATAGCCACTGCAGTTACCAACAGAGATAAACTAATTTCTCTAACATAGTTTGAGAAGTTTCTTTTCTACTTTGCCCAAAAACTGTGCAAGTCTAATTTCTAAATAAACACCTTTAACACCTTTTCAAATGTCTAGGACATGCATTCAGTTAGAGCAAACCCAACATGTTATGGCTCACTCAGAAAATTAATTTTAGTGCATTGAGCACATCGACGAAAATCTCTACACAAGCAGAAGTTTACCAAAGAAACAAGAAGTGAACCTGAAGGGGAGGTAAGGTGTGCCATAAACCCCACCAGTTCATGAGCCATTCCACAGGAGGCAATCTGTTTGATTCCCTCTCCCTACACACATTCCTGTTTTCAGTCAGAAATGCTGCCAAAGAAATAAACTCTAGCTCATAAAATGCGAGGAAGGCCCCATCATTTGCAGCACAAACTTAGGCAAAGAAACAGGCCCTTAGGAGAGTTACAAACTGCACTGGAAATGAAGCATAATGAAGACAATCAATGACAGTATTTTCTAGTTAACCTCCCCAAGAAGTGGAGCTCCCTGGGAGACAACACACCATGAGCAAAGACGGTATTACTCACGGCTCCCATTGGGTCTGAAGAATATGTGCTACATTGGCTATAATGGTTCAAAACTGGATTGAGACAATAAGAAGTCTTTCTATTACAACGTACAATGTGATAATGCCATTTAGGACTGTTCAAAAAGATCACACGAACAAAAATGTTGCCTGCTTCATGGATAAATAAAAGGCATCTATATTGCTGCCTAAAGCTCTGTTAGCAGTTTCAATAGAGAAAAAGAATTGCAGTAATGGGTTTAAGGAACCTACAGCAAGTACACACTAGGATGACTGCACCAGTCTATTTCTGCACAATGGAAAAAACACAGTATAGTATTATATTAACTAGAAGGGACATTGGAACTAAAGCTATGGCTGCACAACCTTTGTGTAACAATTCCTCAAACAGATGTTTAGAATGTTATTTAAATTTATCTCCTTTGTCAAGCCTAAATAAAACACAAAAGCTTTAGAAATTCAGCAATGCCAAACATTGTTTGTGAGATTCTAAGTATTTTTAGCTCTTATTAACTCAACAAAAAGTCATATTAGTGTCATATTTAGCAGTACCTGTTAGAGCAGCAGGAGCTGCATCAGGCGATCCAGGAGCCAGAGAAAATCACAGAACTCAAAAGAAGAGAGCAGAGCAGGCTGGTGCTAAGTAAAGTCAGTCACAGCACAGAGATCATCAAAAAAAAGTCTTCACCAAAAAGGCACTCAAGTAAGGAACACAAGATGTATCCAGAAAAGGAGCATGCTTCATGACTTGAACTTAAAAAGGAGTCCCAAGCCCATGGGCAGAGAGTGTCAGGGCAGGGCAGGTGAGCCTGCTCAGGGCAATTAAGGCTCCAGGTGTCCTCAGGGCTCTGCTCAGACACAAATGATCAAATTAATCTCAGCTGGTCTTTGAGTGAGTCCCTGCTACGAGCAACATGCTGGGGGAACTGAAGTCAGTCACTTAAAATGTTTCAGACAAATTGCTATCTAGAAGTGTCTCCTCAGTGACTCTAAAGGACACCTAGACAGCTAGGAGATGTGTAGACAGCTAAGTTTTGCAGAGGTGAATCCCTCCCAATGACATGTCATATAGAGAGTCCTAGTCCAGGCTTAGGAACAAACAAGGAAGGCAGCTTGAACGTCTGGGTATCCATTTATTTCTCATGTGTTCTGCATGTTTTTAAAAGCATTTTCCTTTTTCAAGAAGCTACTGTTTTCCATAGGTTACATACAGTACCATAAAGAAAACCATGTGAGGTTGTTTCTGACTATAAATAACATGTTTACAGCTGTTGCCCAAGAGCTTCTATTTTTGGAGACCTGCAAAATAGCAAGGTTGAGAGCCATTTCTCAGCACATGGGCTTTCAACAAGAAATCATTCCAAAACTTATATCCTTGTCATTTCGTCATGACTTCAAATGCATGG